>NC_052043.1:517610-582937 GCF_015832195.1 Motacilla alba alba | reverse complement strand
GGCGTGTCCGCGGTAAATGTGGGGCACGTGGCCCCCGGCGTTTGCCACGGCCACAGAGATTCGCCGGGGCTGCCAGGAATTGCCGGGGCTGCCAGGAATTGCCACGGCTCCCTGGATTTGCCAGAGCTGCCAGGATTTGCTGGGGCTGCCAGGAATTGCCACGGCTCCCAGGAATTGCCACAGCTACCAGGAATTGCCACGGCTCCCAGGATTTGCCACGACTGCTGGGATGTGCCGTGGCTGCCAGGCTTTGCTGCAGCTCCCAGGATTTGCCGTGGCTCCCTGGAATTGCTGTGGCTCCCTGGAATTGCTGTGGCTCCCTGGAATTGCCGTGGCTCCCAGGATTTGCCGTGGCTCCCAGGATTTGCCGTGGCTCCCAGGATTTGCCGTGGCTCCCAGGATTTGCCGTGGCTCCCAGGATTTGCCGTGGCTCCCAGGAATTGCCACAACTGCCACAATTTGCCACAGCTTCCAGTCTTTGCCGTGGCTCCTAGGCTTTGCCACGGCTCTCAGGATCTGCCGTGGCTCCCGGGATCTGCCGTGGCTCCTGGGATCTGCCATGGCTCCTGGGATCTGCCGTGGCTCCCGGGATCTGCCGTGGCTCCGGGGGTGCGGCCGGGGCGCCGCAGCCTCTCCCGCATCTCTCCGGTGACAAAATGGCACCGGCGGCAGCGGCGGTGCCCCCGCACGGCGCGGCCAGCGCGGTGACAGGGACCGGGGGGTGTCACAGGGAGCGGGGGGAGGGCGATGCCAGGCAAGGGGGCACAGAGGCGGGTGCGTGCCCAGGGAGGAGCAGGGGGATGCGGGGAGCTCGTGGCGGGGGTGCCGAAATGGGGTGCTGGGTGCTGGCGGGCATTTCGGGGGGCTGGTGGAGGGGGGGGCTCATGGGGGGGGTGCAGGGCGATGCAGGGAGGGGGTGAAGGGTGCTGGTGGGGGGGTCGGGGTGCTGATGGGGTCGGTTGCTGATTTTGGGGGGGTGCCGTGATGCAAGGAAGGGGTTCAGGATGCTGATGGGGGGGTGCGCAGGGTGCTGATTGTGGGGTGGGGGGGGTGCGGAGTGCTGCGAGGAGGGGGCCAGGGTGCCGATGGGGGGATCAGGGTGCTGATGGGGGGGCCAGGGTGCTGATGGGGGGGGTCAGGGTGCCGATGGGGGGGTCACGCTGCTGATGGGGGGTGCGCACGGGGCTGATGGGGAGGGGGTCACCCCCTGCTCCTCCCCGCAGGCCCGACCCCGCTGCACCCACTCGCTCCCCGCCGCACCGAGACCCCCCCCCCCATGCCCTCCGCAGCCCCCCCCGCGCCGCATCCATCATCATCATCATCCCCCCCCCGCCTCCCGCCTCCTCCTCCGCAGCCGCCCCTCCCCTCCCGGCGCCGGGGGGCACAGAGGGGGTCTCGGGGGGTCCCTGCGGGGGTGTCGCCGTGGGGGGGTCCCGGGGGGGGTCCCGGTGTGGGGGGGGGGTCTCACCTCTGCCGCGCTCGCGCCGCCGCCTCCTCCCCGCAGCGACTGCAGCAGATGCGGAGCCCGGGTGACGTCGGCTGAGGGGCGGGGCTCTCTATGCAAATGAGCCCGGACGTCACGGGCGCGCCCCTGAGGGAGGCGCTGATTGGCTCGGCGGCGCGCTTTGATGGACAGCGGGCGGACGTGGGGGGGAGGAGACCCCCCCTCCCGGCGCGGTGGTGGGCGCCGCCCCCTCCTCCGGCAAGGCGCAGTGGTGCGGTCCGGCCGCGCTCCGCGGGGCGCGGGATGAACCATCCCTGCGCCGGCGGGGGGTGTAGCGTGAACCATTCCCGCTCAAAGGGGGGGACGAGGTTTGACAGCCTCCCTGTCGCGACATGGCGCGCTATCGCGACGCCTTCCCTAGGCCTGCAGTCGCGGGCAGACCGGTCCTTCCCGTGCCAGGGCGGCTGGCGCTGAGGCGGGGCTGGTGCGCAGGTGGGCGGCCATGTCCTCCCTCGCCCCGAGGCTGCAGCGGGGATTAGGGCCGGCAGCATATGGCGGCCTGAGGGCCGCGGCACCGCCCTGCCCTGCCCGGGGCCCCGCAGCCTCCCCGGCCCGGCCCTGCCCGGGGGCTCGGTGCCCGCTGTCCCGGTGCAGCTCTCGGCTCCTGCCCAGGCCCATCCCGCAGCCCCGGCAGGAGCGAGCCGGACGCGGTGGGCACGGGGTGGGCAGCGGGGACATGGAGCGCAGCCCTCAGGGACAGCGGGGTGGGATGGAGGCAGCTGTGGGGATGGACACGGGGCCAGGGATGGAGCCAGCCATGAGGGTGGAACCAGCTGCAGGATGGATCCGGCTGTAGGATGGATCCAGAATTAATCAGGGATGGATCGGATCCAGAATTAATCAGGGATGGATCCAGCCATGGGGATGGACACAGGGCCAGGGATGGAGGCAGCTGTAGGATGGATCCAGAATTAGGGATGGATCCAGAATTAGGGATGAATCCAGGCTCAGGGATGGATCCAGGCTGCCGTGGCCATTTTCCATCACCTTCTCCAGCCAACACCCCCACTGCCCTCCTTATGCTGCAGCCCCCCAGCCAGAAAAGGGGCAAAAAGGGGCTTTTTCACCAGCTCCTGCCTTGCTCCAGCCCGGCAGAGTGCGGGCTGGATCTGGATTTGAGGAATTTGAGAGCACAGAGCTGTCTGGACAGACGGGGGGACATCCAGCACCCACCAGGGCTGGCACCGAGCTGCCACCACCCCGTGCAGGGCCCGGCACTCCCGGCCAAACCCCGCAGAACGCCTGGGCTGGGGAAAAACCATCGGCTGCCGAGGCTGTGCTGGTGCCAGGGCAGGCAGGGGGCGAGGGCCCCACGTGCCAGGGCAGTGCCACGGGTGGGGACGTGTTTGTGGAGATAAATCACCGTGGGGAGCAATGCGGAAGAGCCGGGAACGGGCTCCGCGGCGCGCCAAGCCGGCGATTAAATATTTACCTTAGCAGGTCGTGTTTGCCAGCGATGGATCGGCGTTTCCAGGGAGGAGCTGGCTTTTGTTCCAGCACAGAGCCAGGCCCTGCCCCGTGCCCGGCGGGAGACGGGGCCACCAACCGCACCGCTCCCTGGGGACATTGGCTGCGGCTCCCCGTGACACAGAGAGGCGCTCGCAAGGCTCGTGTTTAGGGTGGAACAAACCGGGTTTAATCTCTGGAAGGTGAAGGAAGAATCCCAAAGGACCCTGCCCCAGGCAGGATAACGGAGATGGGGGGGCGGGAGGGTGGTGGCAGCACCCGCCAGGGTCCGAAATGTGAAATACAAATGGCGTTTGGAGTGATCGCAGGCTAGAAATGCAAGTTTCCTCCTCAAAAGTGCGTCTCTCCTGCCCCGAAAACGCGTGTGAGCCTCGGGGAGGCTGGTAGTAAAAAGTGAGCTACAAAAGGCTTTAAAAAGTGAACCTATCCCCAAATAAATAAACCGCCGAGCCGTGCCCGTGCCGTGCGCCGGTGCCTGGGGGTGCCTCGTGCCGGGGGTGTCGCCAGCACCCTCTGCCCACCGTGGGGCTGCCGTCCTGCCGGGGGACACCTGGAAGGTGCTGGAATGCTCCTTCCCGCGGCCCTGCGGGGTGTGATGTCCCCAGGGCTGGGCCGGGCCCGGAGCAGCGTGTCCCCACGCCCTGTCTGAAGGGGACAGGGACCTTTCCCAGGGAGAAGGCCAGCAGCGTCCTCGTACCTGTCAGGACCTGCCCAGCTCCCAAACGGGGACACATCCCGGGCGCCTCCGAGTCCCTGCAGCGCCGGGGCTCCCCAGTGCCGGCTCCCCACTGTCCCCAGCGCTGCTCGGGGCAGTGCCCGGTCCCACGTCCCCCCGTCAGCGAGGGGACCCGCGCTGGGCCGGTGCCGCTACGTGCCCAGGGACAGGAATGTGACATTTCCCTCCGTGTCCAGGCACAGCCCCTGGCTGCCCTCGGGCCCTGGCACGGAGCACCCGGTGGCCTGCCGGTTGTCCACGTCCCTGGGGCGGGCCACGGGCGAGTCCCGGTCCCCGGGGCCGGGGGACAGGCGCTTGGTGTCGGCAGACTCCGAGTCATCCGTGCCCGGTGTCTTGGAGCCGCTGTTGTCCTCGTCCAAGGGGCTCTCGGCCCCCTCCAGCTCCGTGTCCGACTCACCCTCCTCCTCCTCCTCCTCCTCCAGCGTCAGCTCGAACTGGAACTTGTCGGCGGTGGCGGGGGACACGGCGGCTGCCTGGGGCGGAGGGGACGGGCTGCGCGGGATCATGCTCTGGTACCACTCGCGGTTGTCCTCCAGCGTGTCCAGCAGCTCCTGGGCGTCGGGGTGCACCAGGTCGGCCCAGGTCTCCCACAGCGGGTGGGCGATGAAGTCGATGAATCCCACCTGGGGGGGGAGGCAGAGCTGAGCCCCCTGCCCTGCCCGGGAGCCCTGCCCCGTCCCCAGGCTGCCGACCCCACCTGGGATTTCTCCACGGAGGCGGTGTGCTTGTCGCACATGGGGCTGATCTCCATGCCCTTCTCCCGCTCCCGGTCGCCTTGGTGGAAGAACTCCACCATGATGCGGTCGGTCCACTGCCGGTACAGCTCCAGCGGCTTCGTGGGGTTGCTGAGGTCGGCGCAGTGCACCATGTTCTGCAGGACCTGCGGGCGTGGGCACCGTGTCCTCTGTCCCCCGGGGCCACCCTCACCGTGCCACGAACTCGCTCGGCACCCCAGTTGGGTTCGGGATGGTGGTGGCACCAAATGGGACACCCCGGCAAGGCCAGAGCTGGGATGGACATTCCCCATGTCCCCACCTGGATCCGGTCAGAGTAGTTGTCCAGCAGCAGCACACCCAGGCTGGTCACCTTCTTGGTCTCCACCATGGTTTTCAGATCCGCCAGCAGGTTCATGTGCTTGGACATGTCCGTGGCCAACACCTGGGCGGGGAGAGGTGGGAAGGGGTCTCAGCCCGATCCCCCAGCCCACACCCCACCCCGGGCTGGTCCGGCCCCCCCGTACCATGTCGATGACCATTTTACGGAGCGTCTGCCTCTGCTTCCTGCTCAGGTTCTGGAAGATGTCGCAGTTCTCCTCCTGCAGGAGCTTGAAGCCCACGGCCAGGTGGTGATTCTCCAGCACCGAGGCGTCGTTGTACATCAGGGCCAGCTCTGAGTCTGTGAGATGGCACTGGTCACCTCAGGGTGACTCCTGGGGTCCCCCAGTATCCTCCAGGTCCATCCCTGCGCCCCAGCTCACTGGTGTTGATGAGGAACTGGTTGGAGACCCCGGGGTGGTCAACGTCGTGGATGGCGCTGGCAAAGATGGCAGCCATGATCTCCAGATCCGTGAAGACAGCCTAGGAACGGTGGGAAAAGGCATTGGGGACAGGTTACAGCCCCGCCAGGCACACCTGGGTGGCTTCAGGTGACCAGGAATCACCTCCAGCGCCGGCGTGGAGAGCAGGACGTGCGTGGACTGCGCCACGTCGGCGGCGTGCAGGTTGTTGTGGTAGGCCACGTCGGCGTGGTAGTGATCCTCCAGCGTCAGCATGTAGGTGATGAAGGTGTTGACGGGGATGCGGAAGGTCTTCATCAGGTCACGCTCCTGTTGGGAAGCCAGAGGTGGCTCGTCCCCACGCGGGCACAGGGACAGGGACAGGGACACCCCGGCGGGACGCTCACCTGGAAGATGCTGTACATGATGACGGTCAGCGGGCGGTTCCCCGAGTACTCGGCCACTTTGAACACGTCGAGCCCCCACTTGTTGGTGTCCTCCAGCTCCTGGGGAGCAGAGGGACAGAGATCCGTGGGGGGGCTGGCGCCGGGGACTCCGCGGTCGGAGGGGTCACCCCTGCCAGGGCCCACCTTGGCCAGCAGCGCCTCGTGCCGCGTGCGCACCCCGAAGCGCGGGATGCCGGCGGCGGCCAGGCTGGAGCTGTGCTTGAGCTTCCTGACGCCGCTGATCTGGGACATGGGGCGCTTCCTCCGCTCCTTCTCCTTGTCCTTTGCCAGCGCCGAGGGGATCTCCACCTCGTGCTGCTTGTCTGGGGTGACACGGGGAGGCCGTGAGCAGGGCAGGAGCCCAGATGTCACTGCCAGCCTCTCCCTGGCTCACGCTGAGGACAGGCACAGGTCACGCTGTGACAATTCAGGGGGCACCCATCCACAGGTCCCCCTACCAGGGGACCCCTGGACACTCCTCCAGGCACACAGGGGCGGCCCCAACATCCCCAGCGCACCAGTATCCACCAGTACGAGCCAGCACTCCCAGCCAGGACAAATGCTGTGACATCTGTGGGACAAATCCCACTGGGACACCCGGGAAAACCCCCCTGGTCCCCCCATTCCATTCCCCCACAAGAAGCAAGCGGGACCTTCCGCTGGCATCATCCCCGTGGGCACCCCAGCTCTCGGGGGACACAAAGCCCACCCTGCTGCCGGCGGGGAGGTGACCCTGGGGCGGGGGTTCCTCACCCAGGAAGGTGCTGGAGATGTACTCGGACACCTGGTTCCCGGAGCGGCTGGTCTCCGAGAGGTGCGACAGCTCCCGGTTCAGCATCCGCTTGAACTGTGGGTGGGGGGCAGGCTCAGCGCTGCGAGGGGCTGGCAGCACATCCTGGGGGGGCTCCGGGGGTCCCCATGCCCGCCAGGGTGACCCCGATAAGGTCCCTTACCTTGTTGGAGGCCATCTCGCTGACCGAGTGCCGGGTCTGCAGCGTCTCCAGCTGGTCCAAGCACCAATCCAGCTCCTCCAGGGTCTCCCTCGACAGCTTCTGGTGGGCATCTTCTGCTGGGGGCACCCGCCAGCTTGGCAAGGGGCCTGCCGGCAGCGCGGCCACCCGGCACGGGGGGGCTGGCGCCACACCAAACCCGGGGACTCGCCAGCCTGGGGGGTCACAGCACCCCCCGAGCGGGGCAGGGGGCACGGGGGGACGCGGGGCATCCCTGGGCAGCGGGGCTCAGCCCCGGCTCGCTGTCCCCATGGCGTGGCAGCCCCGGCACGCGGCGTGCCACGCTGTCCCGTGGGGTGACAGCCAACCCCGGGGGCAGCCGGGCTCCCGCGGGGCCCCGCTCGCCGCCGGGCTTTTATTAATGGAAGGTTTGACGTCAAGCGGAGCTTTTCCACCGCCGCGAAGGGCGGCCAGGCGGGAGGAGCCGCCGAAAACCAGACATGGATCCCAAAGGGCAAAGCCGCAGCTCTGCCTCGGCCTGGGGGAAGCGGCTGCGCCCCCAGGGCACAACAGGACGCAGCCCGGGGACACGGGGACAGCCAGCTCGTCCCAAATTCTCCCCACCGCCGTCCCCCCGGCACTCACCCGAGAGGCTGGCCTTGCTCCCCGAGGGCAGGCTGCTGCTCGATCCTCGCCTGTCAAACACGGGGGGCTGAGTAGCTGTGACCCCCACAGCGGTGCCGCCCCCTCGCCGTGGGCCGGGGTCCCCACTCGGGTGACATCCTCGCCCATCCTCCCTCCCCTTGCCGACTCACTTGATGCCAGCGCGGTCCTGCAGGTGGGTCAGGTTGCTGCGGACGGTGCGGAGGCTGGCCAGGACCTGGGGGGCGACAGGGGGCTGGGGTCGGGCGGACCCCCCCGGGACACCCACCCCGCTGCCGGCCGCAGGCCGTGTCCCCTGCTGTGTCCCCCCGTGTGGCACCTACCTGGGCAAAGGGTGTGACGATCATGTCTTCTCCGTGCCTGCGGGAGCACAGCGAGCGTGAGGGGAGGGGAGGGAGGGGAGGGAGGGGAGGGGGCGTCCCGGGGGATGTGGGCTGGGGGACACTCACAGGTCGCTGGCGATGGAGGAGTTGCGGGACATGGCTTTTGGGGACAGGTCGTAGTCGCTGTCGGAGCGGTAGAGGAAGGACTCGCGGCGCTGGCCGTGCGAGAAGGTGCCCTGCAGCACCAGCCCCGCGCCCGGGCTGGCCTGGGGGTCCAGCGCGCCCCGGCCGGGGGGGCCATTCTCCAGGTCAAAGCTGCGAGGGGACAGGGGACAAGGCTGGCACGGGGACCGCAGTGTCCAGGGGATGCTGCCAGCTTTGTCGGGTTCTCTGTGCCACCGTCCCGCTCTGGCTTGGTGGCCCTGTGGTGACACCGGTGCCCGGTCTGGCCCTGCTGGCTGCTCCACCTGCGGAGCGCGGGCACGGCTCGGTGCGCACGGACCCTCTCAGCTCCCTGCTGGCACAGCGGGTCTGGCATTTGGGACGCTGACTGGCAGAGCCAGGCTGTCCCCTGTCACCCAGCTGGGACAGGACCCGCTGCCCTGGAGCTCCCAGCTCCAGGGACCCCCAGGAAGGGCTGGCTCCTGCCTGTCCCTGTCACCTGTCACCTGTCACCAGCACCACGGTCCCGAGTCCTCCAAAGGCTCCATCAGCCCCGTCTCGAGGCGCCGTGTCCCATGGAGGGGACAATATCCCAGCCACGGCACAGAGCCAGGGGACATCGAAGGACAGAAACCGACGCACAAGCCAAGCCCTGGCCCCTGGGGACACGCTGGCGGCAGCCCAGGGGCACCCCAACCGGAGTCACCCGGCAGCCGCGTGCATCCAGGGGGGACAGGGGACAGGGATGGCGACCCTGCGGTGTCCCCAGGCTGGCCGCGGCCGCCTCACCCACCCTGCCGCACCGCTGGCCCCGGGGTCATGGGAAAGGCTGCACGCAGCAGGGACACAGCGAGGGCCATCCAGCGCCTGTCCCCTCCCGCAGCCGCCACCGCCGCGGGGACGGCGACAAGCCACCCCAGAGCAGCGGGACGGCGCAGATGCCACAGGGGCCACCGCGTCCCCAGCACCTACCCGATGCAGGAGTGCCTCCGGGACGGGCAGCGGCTGCCCGGCAGCATCGTCCCGCTCCGGCAGCCGCGGTGGCTGTGGCGCGGCCGTCCCGGGCAGTGGCAGTGCCAGCCGGCACCGCGTCATGCCATCCCGCAGCCCCTTGTTTTCCTGCCTCGGCTTCCCATCCCCGATGGTACCGGCGACACAAAGCGGCATTGTCCCTCCTTCGGCCCCGCGGGGGGATGCCCGCGTCTGTTCCCGGCCCCGTGCCACCAGCCCTGACCCCGCTGCCACCGCAGGGGACAGCCCCGGGGGACACGAGCCCCTGCCACGGGGTGGGTGCCCAATTAACCCCCCCGGTTTCAGCGTTAATGACCTCCGAGCGGTGTCCGAGCCGGGGGGGCCGCTATAAATAGATGCCGTCGCTGCCGAGGAGGGATGTGCTGAGCCCCACGGCGCCCTCCAAGTGGGCCCGGCGCCCCAAAACCAACCCCACATGGCTCCGAGGCGGGGAGGGCAGGGAGGAGCCGCGGTGGGCGCGTTGGTGCCGTGATTTGGAGGGCAGAGTCCCCCTCCGTCCCCGCCGGGGTCCCTGCCCGGCCATCGCTGCCGTGAGCGCGTCCGTGCTCAGCCCCGCTCGTCCGGCGGCTCGCCCCTGACCGTGAGGGGACACCCGCTGTCCCCTCCTCGTCCCCTGGCGTCCCCACAGCCCCGAGGACGTGCCACAGCTCCGGGTGGAGCCGTGCCACCCCCGTGCCGGCAGCACAGGCTGGTGCCACCCCCCCGCGGGGACCCTCCAGCGTCCCCCCCTTACCAGAGGGGATGCGCCACGGTGAAGCGCCGCTGCAGGCGGATGCTCTGGTTCATCAGGAGCTTCCTGAAGAGGACGGGAGAATTGCGGGGGGAGCTGCGGGGGGACGTGGCCGGAGAAGCCCCCGGCGAGCAGTGCGTGCTGGGCAGCATGGCCCGGCTCAGGGACCCCCGGGCCGGCGAGGCCCCGCGGCCCCCGGTGCGGAGCAGGAAGCGTGCGGCCGGCCCGGCCCCGGCAGCCCCGGGAAACTTTCCATCCCCCTCCCGCCCTGCGCCTGGGAAATTAAACAACTGTCTGGCTCCGGCAGCCGGCGCACGGAGCCGGTCCCCCCCCGGTGTGCCTGGCGGCCCGGGCACGTGGGCCCTCGCTGGCCCGGTGCCACCGGCCACCCTGCTGTCCCCGAGGCGGCAGCTGCTCCTGAAAGGGCAGGGGTGGCTCTGCCCGGAGACACGGAAAAACGCCCCACGAAGCCCCCAGGGAGCCAGAGGTACGGAGAGGACGTGCCACGGTGCCACCGAGGGACACAGCTGAGCACGGAGCATCCCGGACACGCGGTGTGGCTGTGACACGGTGCCACCGAGGGACACAAGTGAGTC
Source organism: Motacilla alba alba (assembly GCF_015832195.1). Classification (NCBI taxonomy): domain Eukaryota; kingdom Metazoa; phylum Chordata; class Aves; order Passeriformes; family Motacillidae; genus Motacilla; species Motacilla alba. Next base: position 572,833 of record NC_052043.1, on the reverse strand, counting down.
TGGAGCATCCCGGACACGCGGTGTGGCTGTGACATGGTGCCACTGAGGGACACAGCTGAGCACTGAGCATCCTGGGCACGCGGTGTGGCCGTGACACGGTGTCACCGAGGGACACAAGTGAGTCTGGAACACCCTGGGCACGCGGTGTGGCCGTGCCATGGTGCCACCAAGGGACACAAGTGAGTCAGGAGCACCCTGGGCACACGGCGTGGCCGTGCCATGGTGCCACCAAGGGACACAGTGGAGCACAGAGCATCCTGGACATGCAGTGTGGCCGTGCCATGGTGCCACCAAGGGACACAGCTGAGCACGGAGCATGCCAGGCACGTGGTGTGGCGGTGCCGTGGTGCCACCAAGGGACACAGCTGAGCACGGAGCATGCCAGGCACACGGTGTGGCTGTGCCATGGTGCCACCGAGGACCTGTGAGAGCCAAAGCCACCCCACACCGTGCCCCAGCCCCTGCCTGGGGCTGTCCCCTCCTGGAGCCACTCCCGAGCAGAACAGGGAGCAGCAGGGTGAGGTCCAGCTGGTGGACAGTGACACTGTGGGGGACCCACTGTGAGGTGGCCGTGGGAGCTGGCGCCTGCCCAGCCTGATGTGGCTACCGGCTGTTCCTGATGGGCACAAAAATATCCAGCAGCCGGCAGGGAGCCAGGAGGGACAGCAACAGAGAACAGAGCCCCCCTGCCAGGTGGGGACCCCAAAACCCTCTGGAGGGGGGTCCCGGAGGGGTCACCTCGGCTTTCAAGGGACTGCAAGCACGACCGTGGGGACATCGGGGCAGAGGGATGTGGGACGGGGACATCGGGGAGGTGGGACAGGGGGAAGAGCCCCCTGTGCTGGCTGGCAGCAGGGGCAGCAGGGGCTGGGCTGGCCGCAGGACAGCCGGTCCCCGTGCCCAGGACAGCCAGTCCTTATCGGAGTGTCACTGTCCCCACGTGTCTGTGCAGGGCTGCAGGACAAGTGACACCAGAGCCATGTCCCTCGGCTGTGCCAGCTCGTTGCTGTCCCCACAAGCCGGGCTGGGAGAGGCACGGGACAGGGGGAATGACCCAAAAATAGCCCTGCAGCAGCGCAGCTGGGCCCGAGCCACCGCGGGAGGGACCGAGGTCACCTCGGGCAGGGCCAGGCCAGCCCTGTGGTGGCTCTGGCCGGGCCACGGGATGGGGACAAGGAGGGGGTGAGGAGGGCGAGGACAGGGATGGGTGGTGGGGAAAAGGGGGATGGGGATGACAGGGACAGGGAGGGACAGGAGTGCCGACGAGGTGACAGGGACAGGCGGTGATCGCAGCGCACATCCCGGGGCTGGCACGGCGGGGTCGGTGACAGAGGAGTTTGTCCCCAACCCACCGGGTGCTCTGCCCCGGTGCCGCTGTCCGGCCGCCGGTGCTGAAGGCGGCAGCGTCCCCGCCGGCCGTGCCGTGCCCGGTAACCCGTTCCCGGTACCACCGGGGCACCACCTCCCCCCTCCCCGTCCCGCCCTTACCGGGGGGGCTCGGACTCATCGCCGCTGCTGGGGCCGCTCTCCTCGATGGTGAACACCACGCGGGCAGCCTCGGGCTCGGGGGCGCGGGCCGCCTCCGCCAACCGGCAGCCCAGCGGCGGCAGCAACGGGGTCCCGGAGAAACGGCGGCGCACGGCGCCCACCGCCGCTCCCGGGCCCGGGCCCGACGGGGCGGCCTCGGCGGGGTCGCGGCAGCGCTGCCGGGAAACGGAGCAGCGGTGAGGGGCGCGGGGAGCGGCCCCGGGAAGGGGGGTCCCTGCTGATCCCGGCCCGAGGGTCCCGCCCGGGCAGCGCCCCCCGCCGGTACCGAGCGCCGGTAGCGCGCTGGCGCCCCCTGCCGGACACGGTGCGGCGCTGCGACCGGGGGTACCGGGGTGTTACCCGGGCCGGGGGGGCACCGGGAAAGGCACAGCCGGTGCACCGGGAGCGGCTCCGCCCGCAGCGCACCGAGCCACCGGGACTCCCCCCGTCCTCCTCCTCCTCCTTCTTCCGCCGCCACCGGAGAGGACCCCCCTGACTCCCCCCGGGACCCCGCCGGAAAAACCCTCGGAGCCGGCGCGCAATTACGCAGAGGTGAATAATAATTAACCGCCCATTAAGGGGATAATTAACTCCGGCTCAGCGCCGCCAGCCCGGTTATTGCTGCCCGGGGGCCCGGCGCTGGGACGATCATACCGGGGACACCCCTCGCCCACCGGGACACCCCTCGTCCCCCCGGTGGCCCCCGGTGGCGGTCTCACCTCCGCGCCGAGGAAGGGCAGCGCTGTCCGGCTCCGTCTCATCGCCGTCCCTGCGGGGGGAGCTCCGGGAGCCGCGGCCGGGAGGGGCTCACCGGCGGGGACCCCCCTCCCGCGGCTGGGGACACCCCGGGGGCCACCCCGGGCCCGGGAGGCGCGGGCTGCTCCCCACCGTGATTTATGGCCACCGGCTCTCGGCCGGGCTCTGCCCCTATCTCGGGTTTCGGGGCCCCCCCGCCCCACTCCCGGCGCTCCCGTGGGCTGGATGGGGACAGGGACAAGGATTTGAGACCCCCCCCCCCCACAAATCCTTGTGTGGAGCACCCGCCAGATCGCGACCCCGCCGGTGCCACGTTAGCGCTCCACCCGGGACACCTGCCACCCACCGTCCCCGAGAACCGGGGCACGCCGGGGCGCGCCCGCAGAGCCCCCGCACCGATCCCCCCGGGATTTGCCGGCACCGGCAGCGGCCTCATCCCAATCCCCGCACCCGCCGCTGCCCGGCACGGGGGTCCCCGGTGGTGCAGCCCCCCGGCCCCGCCCGCAGCCCCTCACCGGTGCCCGGTCCTCGCGGCGAGCGCGGCCCCGGCCGAGTGCAGCGGAGCAGAAGGAAGGCGACGTGCGTGCCTGGCCGCTCGCTCCCTCCCATCCCTCCCATCCATCCCACCTCGCCGGGGGGAGCTGCGCGGCCCCCCCAGCCCCGGCACCACCGCCGCACCGGGAACGCCCCGGCACCGCCAGCCCGGAGCGGGGCACCCCCAAAGCCGCCGGGACCTCCCTCCCCCGGGAGCGGGGGCTTTCCCCGGGCAGGCTGCGGAGCACATGGCAGGCGGGAAAGCAGAGGCAGGGCAGCCGTTCTTTATTCAGAGCGGGGGGGGGGGTCAGCTGGGGGTGGGGGGGGTGACAGGGGAACCCCCTCCGTCACTTTGCTCTGCGGAAGAAGAGAAAGAGAGCGGGGTGAGCGCCCGCATCCTGGACCTGCTGACCCCAAAGAATCCCCCCCTGGGCACCCCCGGCCCCCCCACGCACCATGGGCACCTCATCCAGGTGCTGGAAGGGGGGGGTCCCGCGCCGGGACAGCCGCAGCAGCAGCGCGGCCACCGCCGCCACCAGCAGGCACACGGCCAGGGAGGTGACAGCGACCACAGCAGGGCTCAGCTCAGAGGGGTGCTGCTCTGTGGGGTGAGACGGGAACCCCGTTATTCCTCCTGGCACCCTGTTATCCCCCGGTACCCCGTTATTCCCCCTGGCACCCCATTATTCCCCCTGGCATCGTGTTATTCCCCCCTGGTACCCTGTTATCCCCCCTGGTACCCTGTTATTCACCCTAGCACCCCATTATTCCCCCTGGCACCCCGTTATTCCCCCCTGGCACCCCGTTATTCCCCCCTGGCACCCCATTATTCACCCTGGCACCCCGCTATTCCCCCCCACTGAGACTTGTGCCCACCCTCCGAGCACCACGGAGAAAGAGGTGGCTCAAGAGTGGCTCCGGTCACCCGACTGTCACCACCCCCCCCATCACAGCGCTGGCACCCAGCTCCTGTGTCACCTCCACCAGGGCGCTCTGACCCCCCCTGGCAGAGACTGGGGGAGAAAAGGGGAGCCCTCAACAACCCCCCCGAGGAGGGGGAGCAGCCAGGGGGGCTCTGGGACCTGCACCCCTGAGCCCCGCTGTGAGTGCAGCCCCAAGTGGGGATCCAGGGGGGCCGTGCCCATCCCCAGGTCCCCCAGATGCCCGGTGTCCCCCAGCCTGGCTCTCACTGGAGTTCCCAGCCGTGCTGCCGGTGGCTGCTGTCCTTCTGGAGCTGGTGGTGACAGCGCTGGTGCCGTTGGGACCCGGGCTCAGGATGGCTGGGCGGGGAGAAGCAGGCCCAGAGGGCCGGGGTGAGGACGGGGCTGGCGGTGGGGTTGGGCTGGAGGGAAGATGCCCTGTGGGTCTGGACACACTCGTGTGGGATGGAGTTGCCGTGGTGGTGTTGGACGAGGGCGTCAAAGGTGGTGTTGGTCCCGGTGTCCTGGCTGAGGATGGTGCTGTGGTGGTGTTGGATGATGATGGAGGTGCTGATCCTGAGTGTGGAGTTGTTGTGGTGGTGTTGGATGATGATGGAGATGCTGATCCCGAGATATTGTGTGGGGTTGTTGGTGTGGTGGGGCTGGATGATGATGGAGGTGTTGATTCCGAGATTTTGTGTGGGGTTGTTGGTGTGGTGGTGTTGGATGGAGATGATGGAGATGCTGATCCCGAGATATTGCGTGGGGTTGTTGGTGTGGTGGGGCTGGATGGAGATGATGGAGATGCTGATCCCGAGATTTTGTGTGGGGTTGTTGGTGTGGTGGGGCTGGATGGAGATGCTGGAGGTGTTTTTGATCCCGAGGTACTGGGTGGGGTTGGTGCTGTGCTGGGGCTGGATGGAGCTGCAGGGACTGCTCCCGAGTCAGGGCCAGTCGGACTCACACTCGGAGTGCCCTGGCTGGCGGCGGAATGGGATGGAGATGGTGACACGGCTGTCCCTGGGCTGTTCTGAGACACCGTGGGGGCAGGACCAGCGCCACGTCCCGGCTCCAGACCTTGGAGGAGAGAGCTGCTGAGCAAGCACATGGCAGGACCCCGGCAGGGTCCTGGCAGGGCAGCAGCACCTGCCCCACCTCCCGGCCTCACAGGGATCACTTCCCAGATGGTTTTGATCACACAGAAAGCTGGGACTGAGCCAGTACCGAACCCCAGAGATCCAGAATCACAAAGAGCTGCGGTGGCACGGGCACAGCACTGCCGGGGACAAGCAGAGCGGCGCGGCAGTGCCAGGGCGCGGGGACACGTGCCGACCCAGCCCTTGTGGCACCCACCGGACACCCTGAGGGCCGGGCGTGCTGGGGACTCTCCCGTGGCCACGTGGGACAGAGCAGGTTTGCCGGGCAGCGCTGGCAGTGCCCCTTATCTGCCCAAATCCTGTTTGCACAAGAGGAGGAACAAGCCCAGGCTGGCCCCAGGGGGACAGCGGACAGAAATGCCCCGTGGCAGAGCCAGCACCCAGGGGCACAGCGGGGCTGGGGGTGCCCGCAGCTGCCAGCCTCGCTGGGGTGGGCTGTCCCCAGCAGCTGCCACCCTCTGCCAGGATGGCATGGAGCCCAAGCACCCGGGGTGCCAGGATGGGTGAGCCGAGGCCCCTCGGGGTGCCGGCAGGGTGCGGGGGGCCCAGGCTGGAAGCGGGGGGCCCACAGCGGCCCGGGATACCGGGGGGGGGCCTTTGCCCCGGGAGTGCTGATGCGGTGCCAGGACCAGCTGGTTTGGCAGCCCCGGTGCCCGGGAGGGGCGGGGTGCTCCGGTCCAGCCTGGCACCCCCGGGGAGGACCGGCAGCCCCCCGGTGACCCCAGCCCCAAAAGGGACACGGAACCCCCCCAGCGCCCCACCGGGCCGCCAGTGCGGACCGTGAGGCAACACGTGGTCACCTCCCCGAACTTCCCCGGTGCCCCGGAGCACCGGGACGCTTCTCCCCGTAGCTGGAGCTGGGCGGGGGGAGGCCACACTCACCCACCGCTGGTACCGGGAAGCACCCAGCCTCCCGGTGCTGCATCTCCCACGTGCCCCGGGACCCCGTAGACCCCTCCCCGGTGCCCGGTACCTGCGGCAGCGAGCAGGGCAGCGGCGCAGCAGAGCAGGCGGAGCGCGGCCCGGGCCATGCCGCCCGGTGCCGGTGCCGCCGCCTCTATCCGCCCCCGGGGAAGCGGGGGTGCCCCCTGTCGGTACCGGGCGGCACAGCACCGGGCACCGGGAGAGCCCCCCCAGAACTCCCCCCCACCCCGGCCGCTTCCGCCGCCCACCGCCCAGCCCAGGACCGTGAAACGGCCCCGGTACCGGGAGCCAGCCCTGCCGCCATCTCTGCGGCCACGTGCGGACAGCGGGAAGCGGGCACAAAGGGATCGGGGGACGCGGGGACACGGGGACAAAGGGATCCGAGCAAGTGGAGACCTCGGGATGCAGAACACTGAACCGTGGGAACGTGGGGACAAAGGGACGGCCAAGATGCAGGGACAATGCGATCTGGGGACATGAGGACGCGGCGATTCGGGGATCGGGTGACGCGGGGACACTGGGGCCGGACAGGTGGCTGCCCCGTCCATCCTCGCGGCACATCCGGGGCGCAGCACAACCGCGCCGGGACGGCGCCGCTTCCGCGCGGCGGGGACGGCGCTTCCTCCGGCAAACCGCAGCCGGCTGGCACCGCGCCCCCGGGGAGCCACCCACGGCTCGAAACGTGGGGTCCCCGGGGAGCCACCCACGGCTCGAAACGTGGGGTCCCCGGGGAGCCACCCACGGCTCGAAACGTGGGGTCCCCGGGGAGCCACCCACGGCTCGAAACGTGGGGTTCCCAGGGCCCAGGGACCCCCCAGCCGGCTCCCGGGAGCGGGGCGATGCCGCGGCTGGCACGGGCCGGAGCTGCCGGCCCCAAGCTGGGTGCCGGGGCCGCGGGCTCGGTGCCTCCCTCGGCGCCGCTCTCCCCGGGATGGGGCCCCGCAGGTGGGGAAGGCGAAGGAGGAGCCTCCGCGGTGCCGGGAAGCCCGAGGCTCGCCGAGGTCTCTGGGAGGAGCAGCGGAGGCCCGGCCTCGCTGGGTGCATCGGGGTGACCCCCGGGGGCCAGGACAGGGGGGTGGCGGTGAACCCCCCAAAACACGGAGAGGGTCTGGCAGGGCAGAGCCACAGCCAGGAGCAGCAGCGGGGTCCCCTCGCCCACCTCCGCACGCGTGGGGACCCCTCAGCCCCAGGGGAGCCCAAATTCACCCCCATCCCCCCCGAGAGAGCCCAAATAACCCCGCAACACCCCAACCTTTCACCACCCCCTCCCAAAACATCCTCCACCCTTCCCAGCTCCCCCCAATAACCACAACCCCACGGACCCCCTCGCCCTCCACCCTCCCCAGCGATTCCCAGAGCCTCTTTGCCAGCCCTGGAAGGGTCTCACTCCCCACTCCTCCAGGCCCCCCCCAAACTCCCCAGAGCCCCCCGGTTCCCGTTCCCCCGCACCCCAAGATGGCCCCGGCCGCGCCACTTCCTGCCCGCGCCGCCCCTTCCCTTCCCTTCCCGTCCCTGCCGGGCGCAGCAAACAGCCAGAGGCCAACTCTCCGTGTCGCGGGGTTTTACTGGGACCTCACTGGAATGTGTGGGGCGCGGAGGGGCCCGGCAGGGGCGGCCCGGGCCCCTCTCAGTCCGTGCGCGGCGGGGAAGCCCCGGCCGCCTCTCCCCCCGCGGGGAGCGGGGCGTGCTCGGTGCCCACCGGCCGGAGCCGCTCCCGGTCCTCTCCTCAGACCCCTCAGTCCGCGTCCGGGGAGATGGAGAGGGGGGCGATCATCGCTCTTCTTCCTCCCCTCTGGACCCCCCAGTCCCTGCCCGGGACAGGGCGGGCGCTTCCCCCGCTCCCCTCGGTCCCTCTCGGTCCGTGCCCGGGACCCCTCGGTCCGTGCCCGGGGCAGGAGCGGGCGCTTCCCCCGCTCCCCTCAGTCCGTTCCCGGGACCCCTCGGTCCGTGCCCGGGGCGAGGGGAGCGCTTCCCTCGTTCCCCTCGGTCCGTGCCCGGGGCAGGGCGGGCGCTCCCCCGGGTCCTCGCCCGGGACCCCTCGGTCCGTGCCCGGGCTCGGGGCCCGCCCGGGGTCAGTACGCCGGCACTTGGTGCTGGTGCTGGGGCAGGAGCTGGCAGCCGCTGTTGACGTGGCTGAGCACCTTCTGCTTGAGCTGGGCGACCTGCTCGCGGAGCAGGCTGGCGGTGGAGGCGAGCTCCGTGTTCTGGCTCTTGAGGCTCTTCACCTTCTCCTCCAGCCGGGAGATCCGCTCCAGCTTCCTCTTGCGGCACTTGGAGGCGGCGATGCGGTTCCTCAGCCGCTTCCGTTCCGCCTTGATGCGCTCCTGCGTGTCCATGTCGATGGGGGACAGCGGGGGGCTCTCCCCGAAGCTCGGCACCTCCGGCACGATCTGCGGCTCGTCCTTTAGCGGCGGCGGGGGCGGCGGCGGGGGCAGCCGCGGCGGCGGCGCCGCGAACGGGCCGGGATCGGCGGCGTAGCTGACGGCCGGGTAGGTGCTGAGGTTGGCGTAAACCGGCGGCTCCGGGGCCATCCCGGCGGCGGGCAGCTCGCCCGCGCCGCCGCTTCCTCCCCCGCCGCCGCCGCCCGCGCCGCCGCCGCTCCCCGCCGCGCCGCCGCCCAGCTGGTTCTGCTTGTGCAAGTCCTCCAGCGCCTTGACGAAACCCTCGGCGAACTCCTGCTCCTCGGAGGCGGCCGCTTTAGGGTAGAGGAACTGGCCGCTGGTCGGGGTGGTGGTGACCAGCCCGTTGGACTGGATGATGAGCCGCTCCAGCTCCGGCGACGCCAGCTTGAGCAGCCCCAGCTCGGCCGAGCCCAGCAGCCCCGCCGCCTCGCCGCTGGCCGCGCCGGGGGCTTTCAGCGCCGCCGCCACCTGTTCCGGTAAGGCCATGCCGAGCGCGTCCTTCTTCATCATGCTGCCGCCGGGGAAAGGCAGGAGGAGCCCGTTGCTGCCGGAGGACGGAGCGAAGCCGCTGCCGAGGCCGCTCAACACATCATCATGGTAGAAGGGTGTTTCCATCCTCCTCCCCCGCCCGGCTGCGGGGGAAACGGCGCCGGGGCGGGGGGAGGACCGGGGCGAGGGGGGGGGGGGGGTGGGGGGGAGGCGCCCGGTGCGCACCGGCCGCGGCCCCGCTCCTGCGCGCGCGCACACGGCTCTGCCGCCGCCGCGCGCCCCGCGCCCCGTTAAATAGGCGGCGCCGCCGCGGTGACCTCACCGCGCCGAGTCCCCATTGGCTGCAGATGACGTCCTCGCCCGCCCTCGTTTGCATACGGGCCGCGGCACCGCCCCCGCGGGGGCGGAGGCCACGCCCCGGCCCGGCCACGCCCCGGTCCCGTCGCCGCGGCGACCGGCGGGTAAACGGGACAACAGCGCGCGGGGCCCTGGGATGACGTCAGCGCGGGGGAGGGGTGGTCACGTGGCCGGCGGCGCGCGCGCCCCGCCGGGGCTGATGGGCACAAAGGGAGGGGCGGGAACCGGGCACGGGAACGGGAACGGGAACCGGGCACGGGAACGGGAACCGGGCACGGGACACCGGGAACCGGGCACGGGACACCGGGAGCCGGGCACGGGACACCGGGAACGGGAACCGGGAACGGGAACCGGGCACGGGGCACCGGGAGCCGGGCACGGGAACCGGGCACCGGGCAAGGGGCACCGGGAACCGGGCACTGGGAACGGGAACCGGGCACGGGGCACCGGGAACCGGGCACGGGAACGGGAACCGGGCACGGGGCACCGGGAACCGGGCACTGGGAACCGGGCACGGGAACGGCTACAGGGCACCGGGAACTGGGAATAGGAACCGGGCACGGGAACGGCCACAGGACACCGGGAACCGGGCACGGGGCACCGGGAACCGGGCACGGGAACGGCCACAGGGCACCGGCAACCGGGCACGGGGCACGGGAACCGGGCACTGGGAACCGGGCACGGGAACGGCCACAGGGCACCGGCAACCGGGCACGGAGCACCGGGCACCGGGACGGCACAGGGCACCGGCCGCAGGGCAGCGATAACCGGGCACGGGAGCAGCCACAGGGCACCGGGAACGGGGCAGGGGAACCAGGCACTGGGAATAGGAATGGGAATTGGCTGCTGAGAATCGGAAGTGGCACCGGGCACCGGAACCGGCCACCTGGCACTGGGCTCCCGGTACCGGCACCAGAACTGTCCCTGGCATGGGCACCGGCCACTGGGCACTGACTCAGGCACCGGTACCGGGCACTGGGCACCAGCACCGGGCACTGGCACCGAGCCGCTCACCGGCTGTGAAAAGCGTACAACAAATAAATAAACAAATAAATAAATAAACAAATAAATACACCGGGCCAGGCACCGCCACGGGACCTCACGGGAACCCTGGGGACAGCCAGGCCACCACCCGAGTGGGTCAGCCCGGGACACACCGCTGGCTCTGCTGGTGTCCCCACACCTCTCGCGTGTCACCGCCCCGGTGTTTGTCACCGCCGTGCCCCGGTGCCACCGGGGAGGATGGGATGGGGGGGGTTACACCGCACGGTCACTCCGGGCGGACCCCGCACCGCGGCTCAGCCGGGGCCACAACGAGCCCGGCGCAGGCGGCACCGGGGAAGGAGTTAACGGCGGCGGCGGCGGCGGTGGCGGTGGCAGACGTCACGGCCGGCCAAGCCCGCGGGCGGCTGAGGGGGCGGATCGGCGTCAGCGCTTGACGTCACCGGCGCGGGGGGAGGCAGCGCCGGTGGCCGCCGATAACCCCCCCACACACACACCGGGCAGGATGCGGCCCCCGCGCCGCCGAGCCCCCGGGCACACGCGGGACACCGGGGCGGGTGACGCGGAGCCGGCCGCGATTGCGGCCAGACGCTCGCCGGGCTAACGGCAGCGATCCAGCAGCGCTGCGGGCGTGGGGGGACTCGCGGGACCCCGCGGGCCGCCCCCCCCGGTTCTCCCGGTGCCAGCAGCTCCCGCCCCGGTGTGTCCGGGCTGCGTGCTGCCCGCAGCCCGCGGGGACGGCGTGGCACGGCGCGGGGTGTGGGGACAGCGTGGCACGGCACGGCACGGCCCTGGCTTCAGGGGACGCGGGTGACACCCAGGACAGGGCAGCGCTCGGGCAGTGCCGGCCCTGGGGAAACTGAGGCACGGGAGAACAACTGCGATCTCCCCCCCCCCCCCACCCCCAACAGCTGCTGTTAATTAAACCCCGAATAAACGCAGTTCATTAAATCTCGGCCGGAGCAGAGCGGACACTGTGTCCCCCGCTGTCCCCCGTGTCCTGTCCCGGGCTGGGCGGCAGTGGCGGTGCCGGGCCCGGTGTCCCGGGGGCTCCCCGCTGGAGCCGCCGTCGCCTTTCCGCCCCAAACCCCTCATTAGGGGCGCGGCGGCGGCCGGACCGGCAGGTTCAGACTTTCCATCCCGGCCCAACCCGGCGGGCGAGGGACAGGGGGGTAAAAACCCTCCCCTTGCCCCCGTCCCAACCCCGCTCGGGGTCCCCGGCTTGGGGACACACCTTGGGCACGGCCACCCGCGGGCACCGGGCTACCCGCACGGAAATCGGGGCGAGCAGCACCGGCTTTGGCTGGCGGCGCTCCCCGGGTTCCGCGGAGGAACCGGCCGGTGCCGGGGCGTCCCGGGATGAGAGCCGGGCACAACCCCGCACCCCTCCCCGCGGGGCTCATCCTGCTGTGTCGCCCCCCTTCTGCCACCTCTGCTGTCATCCCGCGCGTCCCTTGTCCCCAAACCAAGGAGCCGTGCCCGCAGCGAGCCAGCGGCTTCGTTTTCTTAATGAGCGTTTAATGAGGGGCGTGAATCAGCGACCCCTTCCGCCCGCCGCGGGGGCAGAGCCGCGGGGATGTCCCTGCAGGGAGCTGGTGGTGGCAGTGCCACTGTCCCCACGGCGGGGTGGCCAAAGCTGCTGCTCGCGGGGGCAGCCGCGGTGTCCCGCCACCTGCCAGCCGGATGGGATTCACCCCGGAGCAGGATTGGGGATGAGCCTCGGGCAAGGCCGTGGCCACCAGAGCATCCTCACGGCTTCAGTGCCACCGGGACTGTCCCCTGTGTCACCGGCTGCAGGCCACCAGAAGCGGCTGATCCTGCAGCACCGGGAACACGGGCTGGCCGCGGGCTAGCGGGGGGCCAGGCTCCCCCGGGGACAGGGAGCAAGCAGGGTTTGCACCCCAGGATCAGGCAGGGCACGCGGGGGAAGCTGCCTCTTAGTCACCGCCACACGCAGGGACAGAGGAACCGAGCCGGGAAAACAAGAAGTCACAGCTGCCACTGCCTGTCCCCAAAGCTGTCCCCGAGGAACCCCCGGGGGCCTCCGACAATCAAAACCAAGAATTAAAAAAAAAAAAAAACAAAAAAAAAACCACCAAGAAAAGAAAGAAAAAAAAAAAAAAACAGAAAGAAAGAGAGAAAGAAAACAGATTTTAAAAGGAAAAAGGAGGAGGAGGAGGGTTTGACGTGTATTTTTAGTTGCTTAGCACAGCCCTGAAATATTTCGGCAGCCACTCCCTCCGCGTCGCTGGTGTGTAACTATTCCTGTGCTGCCTCCTCGGCCAGGCTCAGGAGCTCTGAGTCACCGCGGGGCACTCAGAGACACGAAGCCAGGGCTGCCACCAGCTCCGCTGCCTCCAAAATATCCCGGGAAGGGTTTCCAGGGTGGCCTTTGCTGGGTCTTTCCGTGGGGGACGCGTTGGCCCTGGCAGGCTCTGCACCCACCCACGCCCAGCCAGGCTCAGACTTTTCTTCCTCCTCTCTGCTTGTTGCTTTTATCTCGCTCCTCCCTGTTTTGTTTCATTTTTTTTTGTTTTTTTTGGTTTTTTTTTTTAGCCTGCCACGGGGCAGTGACAGCCCCAGAGGTTCATTTTTGGGGCAGAAAAGCCCAAAGTGACAGCTGAGCGTCACACCGATGCCCTTCCACAGAGCCATCTGCCCTTTGTGGGGGGGACAAAAATATAAAAAATATTCCTGCAGAGGTGGAACAAGAGGGGGAAGCGGGCAGGGAACGCTGCTGAAGCCCTCAAGTGGGGCAATTAAACAAATGCAGAACTTAAGGAGCTCCATCACCCCAGAGCTTGGCCAGGAGGACAGAAGGAGCACTTGGAGGACTCTACCCCGAGCTGGAGCCAAAGGTGCCATTGTTGCTTTCCCCTGCCAGAAAAGCCCTTCAATCCCAGCAGGGCTGGAGCTGTTTCCCTTCCCTGCACAGCACACGGAGCCTCTGTGGCTGGAGGGATCCCAAGGGAGGGAGCAGGTTGGGAAGGGAAAGTCTGACACAGCCTGGGCTTTGTTCAAATGCCACGGGAGTTTTCCAGCAGGGAGGACACATCACCCCAGCCCCTGGAACTGGCTCCCTGGGACGAGCCTCAACGAGGAGCAGCTCCACGGAGAGCACGTGGCTGGTGCTGGAAATTGGATATTTGGGGATTTATCCCCGATTCCTGGGCTCGGGGAAGGGTTCTGGGTGGGGCAGGGCCCAGCAGCATCACAGACACACAGCTGGAAGAGGCTGGAGATTTATTCTCACTCACCACTGTGCCCAGTTCTATAAACATTAAAAAAATAAGTCTATAAAAGCGTGTTCTTCACTCCTTTTCAGCACAGTGGCCACAGCAGAGCCTCCAATACGAGAACCAGCTGTAGAAACCCCCAAAACCTGCTCAAAACAAGTCACAAGATCAATCAAGATCAATTCCCCCCTCCCCAAAATTCATCCATCCGGGGGGGTGAGGCGCACCCAGAGCTGCTTCTTCCCCCCATGTGCTCGACTGGGATCAGCCAGGAGATTCTGAGGGCGTGTTTTGCTCACGGGGTGGAAGACTGGAGTAACCTGACCTGGGGATTCCCAGGAGTTCTCTGAACCTACAGGAGGGACACGTTCACAGGCTGGCCTGTGTCCCCACGGGAGGATAATTGGTGGCTGGGGGAGGAAGTGACAGCTACAGCCAGCGAGGTCAACCACCAGCTACTGAAGAAATTAGGTGGAGGAACCTTGTCAGAGTTCAGCACTCGGTGTCACGGCAGAAGGGAGAGAGTTTTCAAAGCAAGGGGGAAAAATAAACCCACGTAAATCAACTCAAGTTGGTGTTAAAAATGAATTTGAATCCCCCACAAGGAATAAGGGGGGCACCAGCCTCATGCAAAAAAAAAAAAAAAAAAAAAGAAGAAACACAGAAAAAAACCCCCCCTGTTCCTTTGAAGGAAACTTCTAATCTGAAGTCAAATTAGCAATGAACTAATTGGGAAATGCTCATTTGTCACAAAGCTCTCTTGGGAACAAGCCTTGAAGGCCAGTGTTCATCCCTCCTTAAAGCCACTGGCCAGGAGAAGAAAAGAGCTTCAAAGTTTGTTGGTTTAAAAAAAACCCCAAACCTTTAGGACTATTCAAATACAGACACAACGTCCTCAAGTTCAGTGTTTTTAAACCAAAACGCGTCTGTTACAAACAAAACCAGTTTCCCAAGTTTCAAGTATTAAAAAAAAAAAATTAAAAAAAATCCAAGCAATCCAGAAAGTGTTTGCCTTCTACTGGTACCTCTGGAGAGGAAAATATTTTAAATTAAACCTGGTAGGCCTGAAAAATTCACTCTCAGGAGAAGGCAGAACCTCGGTCCTTAACCACGAACAAATTTTTAAGGAGCATTTCCAATGATTTACTGACTACAAGGAGCAAAAACTCCACCAGCCTAAAGCGTGAGGGGCTTCCCAAGGAACATGATCTGGGCTCTGGTTCTGATGGGGGAGTGGGAAAGGGAACCTTTTTTTGGGACACGTGGCAGCCCTGAGGTGACAGAACCCGAAGCGTCCCTGGCCCTCACTGCTTGGCTGATTGCCTGCCTGGCTTCTTCTCCTGCTGGCCTCTTCCACTGCCCGGGATCCCTCGGCCACGGCCGCCAAACACACCTGTGGGGCAGAAAGGACAGGTAACAGCAGCCCTGGCAGGCAGCAAAGCCTCACAGCCTCACGCCTCAGCCCAAAGCTTGCTTGTTTTCCAGTCTCAGAAGCAGAAATGTGACTTTCTGACTTCTCCTTTTCCAGTCCCAGCCCTTTACTGAGGAGGTGCATGAACGCACCCCCGCCCCAGCAGCGAGCTCAGCAGCACCTCCCCGGCCTGGTGACTCTATGATTGATGTTGGTTTCGTGCTAAACCGAAGTTTCTTCCCCCCAAAAAAATGGAACCAGGGAAGCAACAAATGTAAAATCCAGGCTGTGACCCCAAAGAGTGGGCAGGGCAATCCTGGGAGAGCAGGGATTGATCTGGGGGCTGCAGTGAGAGGAGCACCCTCAGCCCCAAAAGCACAGCAGCTGCTGAGCCCAGCCCTGATCTACCCCCAAAACCCCATCCTATCCTTGGGATAAAGGGACGTGCACCCACCCTGCCACGCACCAGGCAGAGCCCAGAGGAGACCCAGGCCAAGCACCAGAGGCCGAATTATAAAACCATGGATTATTAAAGTATTCCCAAGCCTGCAGTGCTCGGGATGCTCCTCCCGGAGCAGAGGCTGGGGACTTGTGAGTTTGGCAAGCAAGAAGTCAAAGGAGGAGGATTAGGAGTGTCAAAAACAATAATCCTTTCAACTGTGAGCACAATTACAGCTTCCCTCCTGCCCGCTGGCCTCCCAACAAAATTGTCCTGCCTTCATTTTTTTGTTTTTTTCTTTTTCTTTTTTTTTTTTTTTTCCTTTCCCTCCTCCCTTCGTGCCTCGGTAATGGGAGCCAAACCTTTGAGCTAATTAGCAAATGCCAGAGCTTCCCTTGAAAATATTCCATCAGCAAACCCAGGCTGCCCGTGGACACGGCAGGAGCCCCACCTTGGAGCTCCCTGCCAGGTGGGCACTGCCACAGAGAGGGGAAAAACAGCGTGGCTTTGGGGTTTATCCCCCCCAAAAAATCCTAAAAAACCTGCTGCGCCAAGGCCAAGGCGAGCAGGGGAACAGAAATGAAGGGAAAGATTTGGAAAGGTCACTTCTGCCTGCTGGGAGCCTCCAGGGGCAGCAGGGATTCGGGGAGAGGGAGATGCTGGGAATTGCCCTGATGGCTCCAGGTCCGTCCCACCCGTCCTGGCAGCGTTCCTGGCACGGGCAGCTCTCCAGAGAGCCTCCACACCTCCCTGTGCCCAGCCCCAGGGCTGCTCCTGAAACTGAACTCGGGATTTTGGGATTTTTCAGCTCTGCAGGTGAAGGCCAGGCCGAGAGCAGCCCCGGGGCTGAGGGGTGACCACAAACCCCAAAGCTGAGCCATTAGGGGAGGGCAGAGGAGCAGCTCCCAGGCTGCCAGAGGGGTCACCTGGGGAAAAGGAGCAGCTGCAGCGCCCTGGGATCACCTAACCCCCTGAAAGGGGAAGGGCTGTTTTGGTGACCTGTTTCTTCTGAAGTGGCAACCTGCCCTTTATCAGAAACACCAATTGTTCATCTTTCAGATCTTTCAGGAGCAGCTCAAACCCTCTCATAGTTTTGTTTTGTTTTTTTTTTAACATAAATACATTAACAAATCAGGAAATCCAAAGCCCCGTTTCAAAGGGGGGCTTTAATGATTTAAATGATTTTTTTTTTTCCTCTCTGCCACGGGCAGAGCCTGGTTTTATTTTCACTATTTTCACCCAGAACAGCCTTTTGTTTTCCCCCTGGGCCTTGCAAAGCTACAGTTCTGCAGGGCCACGCTCCTCAGCGAGCCAGGAGGAGCTGAAACAGTCAAGCTCAGACTCTCTTAAGCTCCTGCCCAACCCCAGGAACGAGGGAGGCCCATCCCTGGCACGAATCCTCCCTGTTCCTTGGCAGGAGCTGCCTGACACACTCACTCAACTGGATCCTGCCGCTGCAGCTTCCCCCAGACACAGCCCTGGGTTTCAAACAGCAGCAGGAGCTGTTCCTCGCACAAGAGGGGAAACTTTAAAGGGCAGGGATCCCAGTCTCTTAAAGGGCAGGGATCCCAGTCTCTTAAAAGGCAGGGATCCCATTCTCTTAAAAGGCAGGGATCCCATCCTCCCCTCTCCAAAGTGGGGGGAAAAAAAATTCAGATTTTTTTACCTCGGCCAGCTCCTCCAACGCCACGGCCCTTCTGCTGCTTCTGCTGCTGCATGCCACCACGGCCCCTGCCCTTGGACACCACCTCCTCCTTCACCATGTCAATGATCTCGTCAGGGATCCGCAGGTACTTGATGGTGCTGCCGCGGATGTAGCACTCCGGCATCCTCCAGAACTTGTCCCCGTCCTGTCGGGGAGCAAAAAGTGAGGCCACGAGCAAAACCTGCTGATTTTGGGTCACTTTCAGGGATTCTGAACTTGTCCTCGTCCTTTTGGTGAGGCCACAAGCAAAACCTGCTGCTTTTGGGTCACTTTTAGGACTTTGAACTTGTTCCCACCCTGTTGGGGAGCAAAAAGTGAGGTCACAAGCAAAACCTGCTGCTTTTGGGTCCCTTTTAGGGATTCTGAACTTGTCCCCACCCTGCTGGTGAGGCCACGAGCAAATCCTGCTGCTTTTGGGTCACTTTTAGGGCTTTTGAGCGTTTCTGGAGAGGGGGAGAGCTCCAGCAGTCTTTGCTGGGAGCATTACCTGGAACCAGCTGTGAGAAATGGGGGGGTTGAACTCCCCAAAACACAGAGCCCCACCAACAACTGCAGTTTCCATTTGTTCCTCAAAGAGTGGCAGAAAATGCCAGAAGAGGAGGGTGAGGAAGCCAGGCCCTTCCTCCCTTCCCACGCGAGAGGGGAATTGAAAGTGGGAGCAGAGGCACGAGTTAAAACGGGGCTGAACAACCAATTCTGGTAAGAAAAGGGCAGCTGTGGCCAGGATCCTCCTCCAGCTGGGAGCCACCCCACTCCTTCACTCCTCTGGGGTGTGGAAGGAGCAGCGAGGCAGCTCTGGAGCCAGCTGGCTGTGGGATGGGAGCCTCCAGAGCAGCTGAGGGGAATAAGGAACTCACACATTACATATTTATTAAAAAAAAAAAAAATAGAAAAATAAGAATCTTCAGGCGGCCAGTTTGGGAGCAGCCACCTCCCTGTGCTGCTCTCAGGCAATTCCAGGATTTTCCTGGGACACCAAGGCCTTGCCTAGGACTCAACCCAGCAGAGTTTCAGCGAGGGGCTGCGGGAATAAAAACCCAGAGCCGAACAACAACTCTCTGGCCATGATGTAACTGGGAGGAGGGACTGGGAGCTGCCCTGTCCCGGCTCCAGCAGGGCCTGGCTGCAGCTGGGGTGGCTCCAGCCCAGCCATCCTCATGTGGAGCAGGCGCCTGCAGCGTCCCAGGAGAGGAGGTGAACCCAGCACGCCCCGTTCCTGCTCTCTGCTGGGGATGGCTCTCCATGATTTCAGGCAGCTCTGCCTGCACGGGCAAGCCCGGGACGAGGCAGAGGAGCAACAAAATTCCCCTTCCAAGAGACACCCGGCAAACCCCACCCTGCCTGGGATGTGCCTGGCTGCTCCTTGGCTCGGGACGCAGGAAGGGATGGAGCTCCAGGCTCCTTCCTCGTTCCGGCCTCCCCCGAGTAAACAAGAGGCTCCCGGCTCGTTGTCCCGTGCCATCTAGCGGCCAGTGCCACCAGTGCCACCAGTGCCACCAGTGCCAGGCGGCAGATTCCACCTTCACCCGGGCTTTGGGGGCGTTTGGGGGCAGCTGAGGCCGCTCTCCTGCATCGTCACGGCATCGTGGGGCCGTGGGATGGTTTGGGTTGGGATTCAAAGATTGTCCCGATTCCACACCTTCCACGGCCTCAGGTGGCTCCAAGCCCTGTCCCAACCTGGCCTGGGATGCTCCAGGCATGGGGCAGGCACAGCTGCTCCGGGGATTTCATCCCAAAGCCTCAGCACCTTGACGGGGAGGAATTCCTGCCCAAATCCCACCTGACCCTGCCCTCCCCCTGTGTCCTGTCTTTCCATCCCTCGCCCAGAGTTTCCCTCCGTGTTTCTGCCAGCCCCTTCAGGCACTGGAAAGTCACAATCCGGTGACCCCAAAGCTGCTCCTCTCCAGGCTGCACAACCCCAATTCCGCCTTTTCCCACGGGAGAGCTGCTCCGTCCCTCTGACCATCTTGGGCTGGCTCCAACATCCCCACACCCCAACAAAACCAGAGCTGCTGCCCTTCCCAGGCACAGCACCGAGCCTCTGGGAGCAAATTTCCAAGGAGAAGGGAAACTTTGCTGTCACCTCCTCCGAGCCCCCCTCCACTCAACAGCGGCTCCTCATCCCACCGTGACCCAAACCCCAAAATTCCAGCCCAAAATTCCCTGCAAACCTCACCCAGGGTGTCTCCCCTGTCACACTGATGTGCCCCAGATCATTCCACACTCCTGGAGACAGCTGGGGGGTCTGCGGGGGGATTTTTGGGAGAACAAGGATCCCTCTGCCCCGGAGCTCCGGCATTCCAGGGCTGGGGAAGCACAACAGCAGCTGGGTCTGCACAGGGTGGGCTTCCCCTCTGTGCTTCCCACAGGGACGAGAGCAGACACTCCTGGTGGAGGTCAAAGCCCAAAACACAGATCCCAACCCCCTGGAGAGACTTTGGCCGAGGGCAAAGGTCCCAGACCTTCCAAAGGCCCCTGTCACATCAGTGGGTGAACTCAGCTGAGGTGGAGAGGGGATAACAGAGATTGGGGGGATAACAGAGACTGGGGGGAGTGACAGAGATTGGGGGGGATAGCAGAGATTGGGGGGGATAGCAGAGATTGGGGGGGATAGCAGAGATTGGGGGGATAAATACAGATTGGGGGGATAACGGAGATTGGGGGGATAACGGAGATTGGGGGGAGTGACAGAGATTGGGGGGAGTGACAGAGATTGGGGGGAGTGACAGAGATTGGGGGGGATAGCAGAGATTGGGGGGGATAGCAGAGATTGGGGGGAATAACACAGATTGTGGTGTTTGAGGCTGCCTGGGACAGGTAAAGGCTCTGGTTTTTTCGGAAACCTGGATCAGCATCACAGCACGTGGCCCCCCACTCCTCGCCCAGGGGGATGAGGGACCCCAGCCCCTCATCCTGTGATGTGCAGAAAAGGGACACCTACAGCAGGCTGCTCCTCCGTTACGGCATTATCAATAACGAACGGGCATTATTAATAATTACATTAAATCTGCATTGCAGGCAGAGCCAGCCTGGCTGCGGGGACAGAGCTGGGGAGCCTTTGGGGACACATTCTGGGGGGACAGTGCTGTCTGCTCCCGGGTGTGCCACCGCGGGTGACCCCTGCCCGGTGCCGGTGCCGGTGCTCCAGTCTTACCCGCGATGTGCAGATAACCTCCCGCAGGTTGATGTTCATCCAGTTGTCGCAGCTCACCAGGTGCCCGTTGTACGTCTCGCCGTTCTTCAGCTCCACCAGCTGCGAGAGGACAGCGGTCACGGGGCGCCGGTACCGGGACGTGCCCGGTGTCACCCGGCAGCACCGGAGAGGGGAGCGGGGCTGGGCCGCGCGGCCGGTACTCACCATGGGGTGGTTCTGCGCCGTCTTCAGCAAGGACAGGGGCAGCTGCGAGGGGAAAAGAGGAGAAAGGCCTCAGGCACCGACCGACAACGGGACACCGGCCGGGGCACCGACCCGAGCACCGAGCGGGGCACTGGGCACGCCATCCCTGGCGTGGGGGAAGAGACGAGCCAAGCCCTCCCCTGCGCCCCAGCCTCCTCCCGAGCCCGGCTCCCCGTTCCCGGTTCCCGCTGCCGGTTCCCCGCTCACCATCGTGCCGGACCGGGAGCCGCCGCCGCGCCGGGCGCTGCCGCTCAAACCGCCCCCGGCTCCGCGGGGGACCAATCAGAGCGCGGCGCGGCCCCGCCGCAGCCAATGGGAGCGCGGCGCGGCCCCGCCGCAGCCAATCAGAGCGCGGATCGCGGCCCGGCCGCGCCGCGCCGCCCGGTCCGCGCCTTTGCGGCGGCGCCGCCCGGGCCGGGAGCGCCGGGACGGGGCGGGAGCGCTGCGCACCTCCGGTACCGCGACCGCGCCTCGTGCTCCCCCGCAGCCACGCAGGGAGCCCCCGCGAGGCTCAAGGTGAGCGTTTTGTTCAACCAACCCCCCCCCCCCCACCCCGAGTCCCGCCGCTGGGGCGGGCGAGCGGGAGCCCTCGGGGCTGCCGGCGCACGGAGGCTCCCGGTGCTCGGTAACGGGTGAAGGGCTGCAGGCCGTCCCGCTGCGGGACTTCCGCCGCGGCGGCGGAAGCGGCGGGTCCGGGCGGCGCGGGGCGGGGCGGGGGCGCGGGGCGGGGCCGCGCTCAGTGCGGGGCGGCGGGACGGGACGGACGGACGGACGGACGGACGGACGGACGGGACGGAGCCGCGATGGAGAAGCCGCGGCGGGCGGTGGTGGTGACGGGTACGGGGCGGTGAGAGGGAGGGAAAATGGGGGGGTGATGTTTGGGGGAGCCCTTCCCCGCGGGGAGGGGGCGCTGCCGGGGAAGGGCGGATTTTGGGGGGTAAAAGGGTCTGGGGGTGTCTAAAGGTGAGGGAGCCCTGCTCCGTGCTGAGGAGCGGGTTTGGGGAGATTTTCCTGACCTAAAGTGGCCGGGGGCAGGGGGGAGAGCCCTCCTCGAAGTGATGGGCGGCTTGGAGGGGCTGCTTCTGTGCGATGAGGAATTTGGGGGAGAGGGGGAATTTTGGGGATCCCTTCTCTACAGGGCTTGGAGGGGGCAGTTGGGGACTTCTTCCCCTGAGATGGTGGGGGGATAAGTGGGGGACCCCTTCCCTGTGGTGAGAGGGGCGTCTGCTGTCCCATCGGGGAGGGGGGCTGTCCCCTCGGGGGGCTGTTTCGGGGGGCTGTCCCCTTCGTGGGGTGATAAACGGGGTGCAGGGCAGAGTCCGGGGGGCTTTGGCTCAGCGGTGTCAGAGTGAGGGGCTTTCCTCACACTTCTCCGGCCAGGATCCCCTTTTTCCACGCGTGACCCCATCCCAAAGCTTTGCTCTTCACCGAGAGAAGGGGATCGAGCCCCCCCAAAAAGCAGCAGAACCGATTTGGGGGTCAGGGAGGGGGGGAATCACCCGCTGAGCCCCCCAAGGGGGGGGAGCTGCTCCCCAAAGCAGCCGCGGGGCTCTGGGGGGAGGAATGAGCGGGGGCAGCGAGGGGCCCGGCGCTGTCAGCCTCTTCCCGGGGTACAAAGGCAGCTCGGGGTGATTTGTGGGTGAGGCCGTCCTGTGACAAATGGGGAACTCGCCCAAACTATTCAGGTCTCCCCCCAGCAGCTGAAGTTGAGGCCGTTTGAATAGCGGGGCAGCTTATCAAAGGCAAAAAGTGCTTTTTTTTTTTCCTCCCAGGGAGCAGGTGGCAAACCCTGCCTTTCCCAAGCCCCGAATCCAGCGCGGAGCGGCGGTGACTAAACAGAACCCTTGCGTCAGGGAGCGTTCTGCTGCTCGCAGGGCTCCTCCACGCTCCTTTTTTTCTTTTTTTTTTTTTCCCCAAATTTCAAGGAAGCCTGCTGGCGAAAGGCAGCGTGCCCCTGTTTGATAAGGCCGTGGATGTCACGAGGAATTCCGTTCCGCGGCGCCGCGTTCCCAGTGGGCTCCCGAGGATAAGAGTTTTATTTGAGCAGGATTTCTTTTTCCGAGCTCGTTAAGGAGATAATCCCGTCGCCATCCCCGGCTGGTTTCACTGCTAATGAGCCTTGCTGGTGGATGTGCTCAGAGTTCCTCCTGTCCCCGGGAAGGGACGACACCCAGAAGGGGATCCGGGCAGGAGATGGGGCAGAGCAGAGATCACCCCAGCGGTGTCTGTGCCGCCCGGGTCTGGAATTTGGAGCCGGGGAATCCTGCCCTGTGCCTGGGGCACCTGTGGAATTGCAGCCTTTCCCCGGCTGGGTGGTTTAAATGTGGATTTTATTTCTTTTGTGGGATTGTCAGGCTTTATTTGGGAGCTGGGCTCAGCGGGTCTCGGGGTTTGCTTGCAGGAGCAGCTGGGGAGGCACTCGTTTGCCTCCTTCCCCTGTCGCAGCCTGTCTCACACCCCTGCAGCTCCCCTCGCGGGAAAACCCCCCAACCTTTCGGATTTTAAATACAAAAATATTTATTTTGGCGAGGCTGGGTCGAGATCCGCGGGCGTGGACGAGCCCACGCTCGGGAGATTCCTCCCGTGTGCAGCATCGCCTCAGCCTGCCCGGGGAGGGCGAACCCCACATTTCCATTAAGGTGTCACCTGATATTCGTGGTCCTTCCAGGGGCTGGGCAGAATTTATGCCTCCTAATTGCACGAGGCTCGGAGGGCAAGGCTGACGTTTTAGATCCGAGCACGTCGACGTTAACGCCCAGATAAATTGCCCAACCTTTGTGTGCTTGCTCAGGGAAAAATAATAAAAAAAAAAAAAAGAAAAAGAGATGTTATGGGTTACCAGTTAACTCCAAAGTTCTTCCTTAGGAATTCAGAGGTGCTGAAGGGAATATTTTTGATAAGGCCTCGGTAGCCTTTGCTGTGCTGTGGGTGGGTTGTCAACAGCTCTGTTTATTTCCTTGGGAGGTGTAATTAATGCTAACGAAGATCTTGGAGAAGACCCCGAGCGGAGAAGGAACATTTGAGGCAGGCTTGTGGAAGCATCTGCTGTGGGCTGAAGCAATCAGGAATAGAAAATCCAATCATGATTCTAATTCTGTGGCGTCGGGCAAGTTAGCTGGTAATAGTGAATTTTTCCAACCTGGGCAGGAAGGAAAATTCTTCTCCTCAAGGAAAAAAAAACAAGTTTCTTTTCAAGAATGTTGTTTTCCCTCACTGCACGAGGCTGGAGTTGAAATATTTTACGGCAGGTGTCCTGTTTGATGCTCAGGTGTAGAGAAATAAGGATGGAGAGGTAGAAGTGGAGGATTTTGTTTGGTTTTCTTTTTCCAGGAAAGCTCAAACCTTTTGCAACTTCGAGTTGAGTCAAACCTGTGAATTTTTCTTCTCTTGCAGGGTTTGGGCCGTTTGGAGAGCACGCTGTGAACGCCAGCTGGATTGCAGTCCAGGTAAGCCCTGAACTTTCCTTTTGGGAAGTGTCAAAATCGAGGCCAAATCCCTACAAAATGTGGGGTTTTCAGCTCCTTTTATCGCTCACACCTTCTTCGGGAGCTCTGTGCAGGTGCCCCAGTGGTCAGCTGGGTGGTGTTTGATTCCCTGCCCAGCGAGCCATCCCTTGGCTGGGGAGTGTGATGGGATGGAGTTAAGGGAGCTGAGGCAAGGAGGGGATTCCCAGCTTTGGGTGCTTCTGAACGGGGCAGGGAGAGCTCGGGATCTTCCTCCGCCCTGGGGAATTCCAAGCCAACCCCCCCAGAGGGGTCTGGGTGTTTTTCTCTCCGTTCTGACTGGAAGCTGGGCCGGTTTGGAGCCATCCCTGGGAGGGGGCTGCCAGCTGGAGCTGTGGGGGAGCTCTGGGGGTGTCAGCATTTGAGGCACAGCTGCCTCTTTTCCTGCCCCCTTCTCTTCTGGGGAAAGGCTTTTCCTGCCTGCTCAGGAAAACCAGCTCTGTGCCACTCGGGGCTGGGTGTCTGCACGGGCACATCCCCGAAACCCTGGGATATTCTGGAGAGGAATCATCCAGCCCAGCTCCTGGCCGGGCACAGGACACCCCAACAGCCCCACCCCGTGCCCGGCTGAGGCTGGCATCCCACAGATGAGGCAAGAAAAGGGAATTCAGCCCTTTTCTATTAAATTAACTTTGGTTTTTTTCTGTAAAAACACTTTTTACAGGGCTGGCGCTGCCACGTTGCCCCACTCCTTCCTTCTTTGTCACTGCTGGGTGGGGTTTGTGCCAAAGCTCCTGGGAATTCCACGGCACCTTTCAGCCCAGTTGCTCGGGGAATTAAATCTCTTTTTCTCCCCACCACGTCTCTCCCCCCTTCTCTGAGATTAATATCTTCCTTCCAAATGCTTTCAAATTAAATCACAAACTCCAATCAATGGCACCCAGCTAATGTCCAGCTGCCTGATGTGGTGGCTGGTGGGAAAAGGCAAAACCTTGCCCTCCAAGAGCTTTTTTGGGAACGAATATATTTAATTTTGGGTCGGTTCGGAGGAATATTCAGCTCGTGGACGTTGCTAAAAACCAGAAGTGAGGCTGTGATTGGGTTTGTTCTTGCTGGCGTGGTGTCAGCTGTTGTAAATAGCTGCTTTTATTTTCCAGGAGACAGACTAAAGGGTGGCTTTGGAGCGGTGGGTGTTGAGATGTTGCTTGGGAAAAAAAAAATAAATAAACAAACCTAAAGAGAAGGCGCTGGTGGCTGCTCAGCTGTGTGGCTGAGGGATGGAGTCATCCCCTCCGTCGAAAATCTGCTTTTAGGGGCTTGGAGGATGACAGAGTTCAGAGCTGGGGGTGTTTTGGGTGGATAAATTCAGAGCTGGGGGTGGTTTGGGTGGATAAATTCAGAGCTGGGGATGTTTTGGGTGGATAAAATCAGAGCTGGGGATGTTTTGGGTGGATAAAATCAGAGCTGGGGATGTTTTGGGTGGATAAATTCAGAGTTGGGGGTGGTTTGGGTGGATAAATTCAGAGTTGGGGGTGTTTTGGGTGGATTTGGGATGTTTGGGGCAGCTAAGCTCAGAATTTGGGTGGCTAAACTCAGAACTGGGGATGTTTTGAGTGCCTGAACTCAGAATTGGGGATGTTTTGAGTGCCTAAACTCAGAATTTGGGATGTTTTGAGTGGATTTGCGACGTTTGGAGTGCCTGAACTCAGAATTTGGGATGTTTTGAGTGGATTTGGGGTGTTTGGAGTAGCTAAACTCAGAATTGGGGGTGTTTTGAGTGGATTTGGGATGTTTTGAGTGGATTTGGGATGTTTGGGGCAGCTAAGCTCAGAATTTGGGTGGCTCAACTCAGAATTTGGGATGTTTTGAGTGGAATTGGGATGTTTTGAGTGCCTGAACTCGGAATTTGGGATGTTTTGAGTGGAATTGGGGTGTTTTGAGTGCCTGAACTCAGAATTGGGGATGTTTTGAGTGGATTTGGGATGTTTTGAGTGTCTAAATTCAGATTTGGGGATGTTTTGAGTGCCTAAACTCAGAATTGGGGATGTTTTGGGTGGATTTGGGATGTTTTGAGTGCCTGAACTCAGAACTGGGGATGTTTTGAGTGGATCTGGGGTGTTTGGGGTGGCTAAGCTCACACTTGGGGATGTTTTGAGTACCAACCGGAGGCTCGGGGTCGGGATTATTGTGACTGAAAACATCAGCTGGGAGGCAGCGGGGAGGATTTGCCTTTCCTTCCCCTGTCTCAGCCCCCGGAGGCCCAGACAAAAAAGGAACAGCATGTCTTTGAGGCTGGGCGAGGTGGGCATTGTGCAAGTTTCAGACGGGGACTTCACGGAGCAGAGGGGACACAAAGGCGTGTCTGAGTTCCCGAATCCCAGACGGTGTGATCTGCATCCTAATGGAAGGAAAATCAATTAAACAATCTTTCTAAATCCTTCCTAGCTCTAGGGCCGAGCTAGTTCTGGTTTATTACATCTTTTATTGTGCTGCATCCCGAGGAGAAAATTCCCTTTTTTATTTCTTCCCTTTTTTTTTTTTTCTTTCTGCCCCTGGTTTTTTATTTGGGTTCTCCCACAGAAGTGAGTTTTCCCTGGAAGTGCAGTGAATTTCTGTCTGGTTTTGCAAGCTGACTGATTTTCACACATGGCTACCTTAAACAGTGGCAGCAGCAGTCTGATAATGCTGCCCGAATGAAAAGTTTCAAAATTTCACCCCCAAAACAAACCCCAAAAGCCCAATGAAATGTTTGGGTTTTTACTCACAAATCAGCAGGAAGAAAAACTCCTTTCTGCTTCATTTTAAGGCTTAAAGCAAAAGCACTCTGTGTTAACTTGGGTTTGCTTTTTGTGAGTTTTCATCATTTTAATCTTTCAGTTCAGGATTTTTTTTATTTTATTTGTTTTTTCCACGGCTGCAGCTTTTGCTGGGTAGGGACTTCCAAGAAGAAATGACCAAAAGGAGCTTTTCTCATCTCATTTTCTGCCCTCCCTGCTGTGGCCGAGGTGTGGACACAGGTGTGACCTGTGGGCTGGGGAGCTGCTGGGCTCCTTCATCCCCCTCCGAGTGCTTCTGGCTGAGGAGGAGGAGGAGGAGGAGGAGGAGGAGGGAGGTCAGAGTGCATTTTGACGTTAGGAAGGACAATTGCTGTCAGGGTGTCTAGACAGACCTGATAAGGATATTAGAGGCTGACAAAGAGCAGCATTGTGGAGGGGTCAGGGAATCGGTCACACACGGTCTGTGTGCTCTGCCTGTCAGGTGGGCAGGGCTGGGGGGGAGAGGTTCTCCAGGGAGGGGGGGGAAGGTTACAAACATCTTCATTCTGGGGCGCTGGGCTTGCTTAAAACAAAAGTTGTGGCTTGGTGAAGTTGAGGTTTGAGTGGCTGGAGGATTCTCTTTTCACCCAGGAAAGCTTGCCACCATCAGATCCATCCCCAGGAGCTGAGTCCTTCTCCAGCATAAAATCCATCCCCAGGAGCTGATTCCTGCCCCTTTCCCACCATCAGATCCATCCCCAGCAGCTGATTCCTTCCCATTCCACCATCAGATCCATCCCCAGGAGCTGATTCCTGCCCCTTCCTCACCATCAAATCCATCCTGAGGAGCTGATACCTTCCCATTCCACCATCAAATCCATCCCCAGGATCTGTTTCCTCCCCAGGATCTGTTTCCTTCCCCATCCCCAGGATCTGTTTCCTCCCCATCCCCAGGATCTGTTTCCTCCCCAGCCCCTCACCTTCAGGAGCATCACTTCCCATTGCCATTGACACCCCTAGAAAGGGTTCCTTCCCCTCCTGGAGGGGCTGGCTGCTGGTTGAACACTCCCATCTGTGAACTCCTTTCCTTCCTTGAGGCTCCAGGTGAGGTTTGGAGGCAGATCTGAGCTGATCCATCCCTTCCATCCAGCTGTGAGTGTGCCAGACACGAATCAATAGAGCAGGGCTTTAACATCAGCCTCGCCCTGGGAGCCAGAGCCTGTCATTTCTCATCCTGCCTCTGTGGAAGTGGCACTTTGGCCTTCCTGGGTGCTTTAGTTATCCTGAATCCTGTTACATCCCCGTGGTTTGGCTGTACAAGTGTGAAAGGTGGTTTTTTTTCCCCCTCAGTAGAAAACCATTCATGCTGATAGAAACACAGAAAAACTGTGGCAAGACTCTGCTCGTGTTTGAATGGGGGAGGCCTGGACCTCAGCTTGTCTCCTCCTTTCAAGTGTCTTTAATTTTTAATTTTTAACCTGGAGGAGTACAAGGTTGGGGAGCGCAAGGAGGAAAATAAAACCTGAGAATCTCTTCAGAGAGCAGCTCGTGGCTCTGCTCACCGAATCCCAGCCCGGAACAGAGAAAGGTTCAGGGGTATTTTCAGATGTCCTTTGATATTTTGATGGCTTTTACCCGTTCCCACCTCAGCTCCATGGGAACAGCTCTTTTGGACATTTGGTGACACGGGGAAAGCTTGGCCCAGGTTGGATGCTGCAGGAATTCCTTAAGGTGGCCAAGGTCTCTTCTCCCACTGGAAAAATGCTTCCTGTGTTACCTGGCTCCAAGGTTCAGCCTCACCTGATGATTTTTTTAAGAATTCTTTTTTTTTTCCAGAGGCTTCAGACCTTGTGGGTGTTTCCTTGAGTTCTGGGAGAGAGCAAGGGAGAATCTGTGTGCAGGGGGAGCTCCCAGTCTTGGGATCAAAAATGCTTTCCAGTCTGGGGAGAAAAAATACCAAACCCTTTCCTCTGGTTTTAAACCTTTGCAAGGTATTTAACTGCCACTTGGTGTTTTAAAAGGGTTTGAAGGAAATTGGCTGTGTTTATTGCCAGGATATTTGGGATGTTTTCATGTCAGAGAGGGAGGAATCATTTACTGCCTCAGTGAATCACCCAGCCCTGAGAGCTCTTGGAAATAAATGTGAAATTGCTCTCCAGGCCAGCAGCCCTGGGGGATGGATAAAACCCTCCCAGTCCCACCTTCTCCTCGTTGTCACTGCTGGGAAGAGGGGATTGTGACTCTCTAAAAAACAGAGCCGAGGTTTCCCTGGGAGCTGCTGGTGGCTGTTGTCAGTTAAATGTTGATTTCTTTGTCACACACACATCAGAGCCACACCAACGGTTCTGCGGGAGCTCTTCTCACAGGTGGGGAGCTGCCTTTGTTGTTGCCGTGATGGGTTTGGGGTTTGTTTGGTTTTTAGTTGCTGTGAACTCTCTGCAGGTGCTGTTCCTGAGGTGTCAGCTGCTGTTAGTCCCTCTCTCTGCCATCCAGCCTCCCAGGAGTGATCCCTCTGCTCACCTCGTGCCTGACCATCCTGCTTTTTGCTTTGCCGGTGTTTCTAGGAGCTGGAGAAGCTGGGGCTGAGGGATGATGTGGATCTGCACGTCTACGAGGTCCCTGTTGAGTACCAGACCGTGCAGAGGCTCATTCCTGCCCTGTGGAAGAAGCACAGTCCCCAAGTGAGTGAGTGAAGGGAGGAGAGGGAACAAAACCACCCAGCCAAGGGTTGGGACCTGCAGTGGGCACCGTGGGAAGTCTCCTTGCTCGTGTATTCCTTCAGCCTGGAGCTCCCTGGCTGGATCTTTTCCCCTTCTGTGGTGAGGACGTGGGGGTTTGGAGGATTTTCCGAAATCCTGCGGCGCTCCAGGTGCCAGGAGCAGTGAAGGGGCCGCTGCAGAGGAGGGCTGCCTGCACAGCTCGTGGTTTGCCTGTGCCACCTGGGCTCCTCCAGCAGCTGTGGAGGTGCCAGGGCTCCTTTTTACCCCGCTGAAATCACAATTCAGGGCAGGAGGGGGTGAGATGAGAAACCCCCCGTGATGAAAGCACCTCGTTCCTCTGGCACCTGCAACACCTCCCTGCTTGGCTGGGGGTGGAACCGTGGAATCCCAGAGTGGTTTGGGGTGGGGAGGACCTTAAAATCATGCCACAGAATCGTTCAGGCTGGAAAACCATCAAAAATCCAGTCCAGCCTCGGGCTGAGTGCCTCGGGCAGAACCCGGCCCCAGAGGACCCCACGATTTCATCAACACAGGGGGACAGGGGGTGGTGAGATGCCACCAGGCTTCCAGTGGTGAGATGCCACCAGGCTTCCAGTCCCCAGAGAGGCCCCAGGAGAGCTGGACTGGGAGTTTGGATAAGGGAAAGGAGTGGCAGGGCAGGTGTGGATATCAGAGCTGTCCCCCCTTGGAAGGATGTTGTGTTTGCAGGGAAGCCCCATGCAGGGGGAGAGCAATGATGAGAAAGCATTTTTCTGTGATTCTCTCTTAGAATTCTCTTCCAACCTCATTTTTTTCTGGGATTGTGTCTTAGAATACTCTTCCAACCTCAATATTCTGTGATTCTCTCTTAGAGGCCCCTTCAAACCTCATTTTTCTGTGATTCTCTCTTAGAATTCTCTTCCAACCCCATTATTCTGGGATTCTCTCTTAGAATTCTCTTCCAACCTCATTTTTTTCTGGGATTCTGTCTTAGAATTCTCTTCCAACCCCCTTATTCTGTGACTCTCTCTCAGAGGTCCCTTCCAGCCCCCTGGCTCTGTGATTCTGTGCTCCCAGCAATAACGGGGACTCACCAAATCCTCCGGAGATGCAGCCTGGTGCTGAACACGCCTGAGCCGGGCAGAGTTGTCCCCCAGACCGTCACCCTCCCGCGGTGTCACCCCGGCTCTGGCACGGCCCAACCCCGTCCCTCTTCCCTGGCAGCTCGTGGTGCACGTGGGCGTGTCGGGCATGGCCACCACCGTCACCCTGGAGAAGTGTGGCCACAACGTGGGCTACAAGGGGCTGGACAACTGCCGCTTCTGCCCGGGCTCGCAGTGCTGCGTGGAGGGCGGCCCCGAGTGCATCGACTCCATCATCGACATGGACGCCGTCAGCAGCAGGGTGTCGGCCCTGGGGCTGGACGTCACCGTCACCATCTCCAGGGACGCCGGCAGGTAGGGGGCCCTGGATGTCACTGTCACCATCTCCAGGGACGCCGGCAGGTAGGGGGCCCTGGATGTCACTGTCACCATCTCCAGGGACGCCGGCAGGTAGGGGGTGAGCCCTAGGGAATCCTGCAGTGCCTTGCCTTGGTCCTAAATTCAATTAAAACAACCCCACACTCACAAATTCCTGCCCCTGGGGCTGGATGTCACTGTCACCATCTCCAAGGACACCGGCAGGTAGGGGGCCCTGGGGCTGGATGTCACCGTCACCATCTCCAAGGATGCTGGCAGGTAGGGGCTGCCCCGCCAAGGGATTCCCCTAGCCCCCCCCAGGCCTCGGGGAATCCCTTGAATTGAATCCTAAATTCAATTAAAACAACCCCAGACTCACAAATTCCTGCCCCTGGGGCTGGATGTCACCGTCACCATCTCCAAGGACGCCAGCAGGTAGGGGGTGAGCCCTAGGGAATCCTGCAGTGCCTTGCCTTGGTCCTAAATTCAATTAAAACAACCCCAGACTCACAATTCCTGCCTGACATCCCCCTAAATCCCACCACGATGCTGAAGGATGGGAGCCTCCAGCTCATTTTATCTGGTTTTGTCCCTTTTTTTTTTGAAAAAAACTATATATTTTCACTTTTTTTGGTCGTAAATTCAATTAAAACAACCCCACACTCACAATTCCTGCCTCACATCCCCCTAAATCCCAGTCTGCCACCATGATTCTGAACATGGGGACCTGCAGCTCGTTTTACCTAGTTTTATAGATTTTTTTCCCTGAATAATCTCCGTTTTTGTGTTGCAGGTACCTGTGTGACTTCACCTACTACACCTCCCTGTACCAGAGCCGTGGCAGGTCGGCGTTCGTCCACGTTCCTCCTCTGGGGAAGCCTTATTCTGCAGAACAGCTGGGCAGGGCCCTGCAGGCCATCATAGAGGAAATGCTGGATTTTTTGGAGCATTCTGAAGACAAAATCAATTGTCAACACGAACACTGAGCAGCCCGGCCAGGAGCTCTCCTAGTATTGCACTTCTGAAATTTCCCCCTGCTCTGCTGAAGTATTTTGGGGGGGAAAAAAAAAAACCACACAAAAACAAAACCGACAAGCAACAGTTCCAGACCCAGAATTGGAGACTTTAAACAAAAAAAAAAGGAAAAATTCTACAAATTCTGCTTAGAAATTAACTTTTTTTTTCTTTTTTTCGTTGTTGTTGAATCTGAGAGTTCCAGCCCGAGCAGCAAAGGATGCAGAATCTCTTCTCCAGAGCCCCTGCAGCTCCCCAGGGGTTTGAGCTGGGAGCTTCCAGGGGGCTCCTCAGCTGGACTCAGAGCTGCTCCCCAGCCCTCTCGTGGCTCCTTCTGGCCCTGGAAGGTTTGCTTTCCTTGGCTCTGGGTTTGTTCCCCCTGTCCTGACCCCAGATCCGGGGCAGGGGTGTGGAAGGGCAGCTGGGGTGGGGTTGGAGAGCAGAGTGTGCTGGGGATGAGGAGCCTGGAATCGCTTGGCCGGAGTGGAAGATGATTTTAGGCACCGATTCCTCCCTCCACGTCCTCCAGAAATCCATGGCTGCGGCACAAGGGATGTTCGAGTTCCTTTTGGAACCCAAATCCAGACGGATTTTTTTTTTTTTTTTTTTTTTTAATTCTATTTTTGGAGCCTGATCCTAAATCTTTCCCAAATCTTTTTCCCGCCTCTGTCTTGGCCACCTCCCTTCCTCGAGGACCTCCTGTACCCAGCACCTCATTTCAAATGTGCCCAAAACCAGTCCCTGATGGCTGAGGAGCTTTGCTGAGGGCCACTTTCCCCAGGGGAGACCTTGATCCTGGGCTCCCGGTGCTCCACGCTGGTTTTAAGGTGAAAATTGAGTTATTTATGATTTCCTCAGCTCCAAATTCCCCCTGGTGTTCCGGGCTGGGAGAGCAACGTTTAACTGGGATCCCGAAATTCCCACCTGGATTTGAGGTGGAGGCTTGAAAATGCAGCTGGAAAACCGACAAAATCCCTGCCAAAAAACCAAAAAAAAATTTAAAAAATTCAAATGTCAGATCTTCAACCCAAGGCCAGTGCCTGGGAGCCAGAGGCAGGGCTTTGAAATGCAGGGGTTTTGCTTGCAGTGAGGATTCCAGGCTCTTTCCTGGCGTCCCCCTTCCCAGAGGGAGGGATCAGCAGTGGTGCTGCTCCTGGGAACTCCCCGGGCATTCCCTTGGCACCTGCAGGATCTCAGCAGGTGGGTGATGCTGGTCCTGCCTGGGCGGGTTTGCTGCCCAATTTTGAGATTGCAGCAAAAAAAAACCCAAAAAAATAATTTAAAAGAAATCCCAGCTGAGGTTGGAGCAGGACCAGACACAAACCTGGGAGCTGAGGCCTCGTGGAGAGGCCACTGGGGTGAAGAGGTCTGCGATGCTTTTACAGATGGAAATATATCTATAAAAACAACGTTTTAAAGGTTTTAAACCCCCGGGATTTTGAATTTCCCTGGGGCTGGCTGGCTGTGCTATAGTAACTCTCAGTGAGAGCTGCCCTGAGCTTGCCAGGAGAACTCTGGTGACAAAACCACTCCCTGTAACCCTTGAGATGGGACAGAAACTCTGCTGAGGGCGCCTGAGCGGGAGGATCTTTCTGGATAGACCCGAGGAAATTCCTTCTCTCCTCAAATCCAGCCCTTCCTGCTCAGAGGAATTTGCCTTCAGGTGAAATATTGTCATTCCCCTCCACTCCGAGGTAGCACTTGTCAGATTTCCTGATTGGTAATTTATTTTATTTAATATTTTGTTGAAACCTTCGTGCTTTGACACAGTTTTTTTGGGGTTTTTTTTGGTGATTAGTTGAGCTCCTTATCCCCATAGCATTTATTCCTTTGTTGCTGGGAAGTTTTTGGGTTTTTTGTGGGTTTTTTTTGTCCTGGGTGTTTCGTAGCTGCTAAAGTTGGGGAAGAGGAAATACCCCACGGGCTCTGGTGGTGGAGGAATTCCCAGAAAAAAACCCTTAATTCCCCTCTGATGTCCCTGTGGGTGAAGTGGAAGTGGAAAACCAACAGCCTGGTGAGGCCACGCCGACCTGGAATGCTGGAATTCCGGGGCTGGGGTGGCAGCAGGGACCCACAGAGGGGTCAGGGCGGGACCTGGCAGGGGTCAGCACCTCCAGGTGAGGAGCTCCCTGCCCATCCCTGCCCTGCACACCTGGATGGGGCTGGGGGTGCCCAGGGTGGGGCTGGGGGTGCCCTGGCTGTGCTGGATGTCCCCAGGATGGGGCAGGATGTCCCCAGGGTGTGCTGGAGGTGCCCAGGATGGGGCTGGGGGTGCCCTGGCTGTGCTGGAAGTGCCCAGGGTGGGTTTGGATGTCCCCAGGATGGGTTTGGATGTCCCCTGGCTGTGCTGGAGGTCCCCAGGATGGGGTTGGATGTCCCCAGGCTGTGCTGGAGGTGCCCTGGCTGTGCTGGAAGTGCCCTGAGTGGGGCTGGAGGTGCCCAGCATGGGCCTGGATGTCCCCTGGATGGGGTTGGATGTCCCCAGGATGAGGCTGGATGTCCCCAGGCTGTGCTGGATGTCCCCAGGATGAGGCTGGATGTCCCCAGGCTGTGCTGGATGTCCCCAGCACGGGTTTGGATGTCCCCAGGGTGGGTTTGGATGTCCCCAGGATGGGTTTGGATGTCCCCAGGCTGTGCTGGATGTCCCCAGGGTGGGTTTGGATGTCCTCAGGCTGTGCTGGATGTCCCCAGGGTGGGTTTGGATGTCCCCTGGCTGTGCTGGATGTCCCCAGGCTGTGCTGGATCCATCAGCAGGGAGCACAGGCAGCAGCAGCTCCGTGGGCAGAGCAGCTCCCCCGTGGGTCTGTTCAGCCTGGCGAGTGAAATCCTGTTCAGCACCTAAAAATATTCATTTTTCTGGGCGCTCTCTGCTGCTCCAGGGGAAGATCCAGAGCCTGCTGGAGTCTGGGGGCTGCAGGGCTCGGCCTTGGCGTGTCAGCATTAAAAATCCCAATTTTTGGGAATGTTTTGGGCGTTGCTTTTCCTCCCGATCTGTTTTTGGGAAGCTCCACGTGATCAGTTCCTTAGAAAACATAATTTATTTTATATTCTTTTTTTTTTTTTTTGGTGGGTGGGGAGGTTTTTGGGTGATTAGCCTGAGGTTGTGTTTATAAAAGGGGTTTTGGTGGTAGGGAAATTTCCTGTAGCCCAACTGGGGGGAAAATGGCATTAAACTAATTTTATTTAATTTTATCTAAATTAAATACTTTGAGGTTGAGTTTTTGGGGTTTTTTTAACTTTTTTTTTTGTCCAATTCTCAAAGCTTTTCCTACAGATCCCTGTTTTCTTTGGGATTAGGACATCAAACTGATGCAGAGCTTCAAAAAAGCTGATGCTTTACTGAACCCTCTTTGCTTTCCCCATCATCAATTAATGGAATTTGCTAATTTGCACTGACTGGGAGACCTGCTGCCACCCCCAAAAGCTGTTCTAGTGGGTAACAGCATAGGAAGCTCAGCTGGAGCGCCTGTAATGTGGGAAAAAGGTAAAAATAATCTGAAATTCCAGGGTGCTGTGAGTGCCAAAACCAGCTCTGGGCAGGAAGGTTCAGGGGGGAAATGGGGCTGAGGGGTTTTGGTGTGGAGGAGAGGATTTAGGGGCGTTCCCAAAAAAGAGAATACTGAGCCTTGCAGTGCCTCAGCAGCTGGGAAATGGGATTATCCCAGGAGGTTCCAGGCCTGCTCTCCCAGCACAGGCTCCCGGTGTTGGTTTGGGTAAGGAAAGGCCTAAAATCAAGTTTAAAATGCACAGAATTCCTTCTGGTGCTGAAATCTCCTGGAGCTGAGCTGGAGCTGGGTGATCTCCAAGGTCCCTTCCGACCCAAACCATCCTGGGCTTCTCCGACCCCTTGCCCTGCTGGGTGGATTTTTATTTGGGAATTTTTTTAGGAATTGCAGGAGGAGGAGGAGGAGGAGGAGGAGGAGGAGGAGGAGCTCCTTCAAACCAAAAGCGGGAAAAGCCCGGAAAGGAGGGGATTTGGGGATTTGGGGGATCCCCCCTCCCACAGGAGCGGCAGCAGCGATGATGGTCTGGCCACGGGGGGTGTTGGGGGTTAATTCCTTGTGACTAATTAATTATTAATTACTGTTAATTCCTTAACTCCTGGATTTCCCGCTCCAGCCGAGGCTCAGACACGGAGCTGCTGCAGGAGGGAGGGGTGGTGTCCCAAATCTGGCTGAAAATCAGGATCTTTAGGCATCAAAAGTATTTTCTGTGGGGTTTTTTATGTTTTTTTTTTTAATTCCGATTTCCGGATTTCACAGATGAAACTGCCAGCAGTGAATTTGTACAGATCCCTTCCCGAAGTAACTTCCTCCCTCTTGCCTCCTTTTCCTTTAATACTTTATCCGATAATATTTTAACGGTTTAATTTTATTCTAACGGTAGGAATTTCAGAGTTGCAAAGGCTCTTTCTAAATTTATTGCCTCGGAGGAAACCTCCCCCCTTGTCGATACCATAAAAACTCATCTTGATCTAGATGAATTCTTATTTTTGCACCAGAATCCCTAATTTTTTTGCAGTATAAAGTGCACTTTTTCATTAAAAAAAAAAAAATCCTTTTATCCCTGTCTGACGAGTGTCTTACGTGCTGAAAGGGAAACCCTGCCAGAACCCCGGAGCTGAGGGCCTTGCCAATTCCTCGAGGTGTTCCCCGAGACCTGGGGCCTGCTTTGCCCAGTCTAAAACAGGGAAGGAAACGCAGGGGTCGACGGTGGGAAATGAAATTATCGCTGCCCTCGCAGGAAACCCCCGCGGTGCTTCAGAACCCCCCCAGGTTCCCGACCGCAGCAGCCTCTGAAATCAAACTCAAACGTTTACTGCCACGATCAGGGAGTGCCTTGTGCCGCGCCTGGGGGGCGGGATGGTGGGGACAGGAGGGTGGGTTTGCCCCGTGGCCGGGTGGCAGCATGGGGCTGGAAAGCCCCGAGTTGGTGGCAATCCCCCTTTCCTGCTCCTCGGAGGCTGCGCCGAGGTCCCCGGGCTGCTCACACACACTGGCCAGAGGCAGCCAGCGGGGTTTGCTTTGCATCCTCACTTTTGGCTGGGTTAACCCAAATCCTGAGGGGGTTTATTCTTCCATCCTCATTTTTGGTTGGGTTAACCCAAATCCTGAGGGGGTTTATTCTTCCATCCTCATTTTTGGCTGAATTAACCCAAATCCTGAGGGGTTTTGCTCTTCCATCCTCATTTTTGGTTGGGTTAACCCAAATCCTGAGGGTTTTTCTCTTCCATCTTCATTTTTGGTTGGGTTAACCCAAATCCTGAGGGTTTTTCTCTTCCATCCTCATTTTTGGTTGGGTTAACCCAAACCCTGAGGGTTTTTCTCTTCTGTCTTCGTTTTTGACTGAATTAACCCAAATCCTGAGGGGTTTGCTGCTCCATCCCCACTTTTGGTTGGGTTAACCCAAATCCTGAGGGTTTTGCTGCTCCATCTTCATTTTTGATTAAGTTAACCCAAATCCTGAGGGCTTTGCTGTTCCATGCTCAATTTTGGTTGAATTAACCCAATCCCTGAGGGTTTTGCTGTCCCATCCTTACTTTATGCCTGAATTAACCCAAATCCTGATGGTTTTTCTCTTCCATCCTCATTTTTGGTTGAGGTAATCCAAATCCTAAGAATTTTTGTATTCCATCTTCATTTTTGACTGAGTTAACCCAAATCCTAAGAATTTTTGTATTCCATCTTCATTTTTGACTGAGTTAACCCAAATCCTGAGAATTTTTGTGTTCCATCTTCGTTTTTGATTGAATTAACCCAAACCCTGAGGGTTTTTCTCTTCCATCCTCATTTTTGATTGAGTTAACCCAAACCCTGAGGGTTTTGCTGCTCCATCCTCGTTTTTGGTTGGGTTAACCCAAACCCTGAGGGTTTTGCTGCTCCATCCTCGTTTTTGGTTGGGTTAACCCAAACCCTGAGGGTTTTGCTGCTCCATCCTCGTTTTTGGTTGGGTTAACCCAAACCCTGAGGGTTTTGCTGTCTCCTCTTGGGGCCAGGTGTTCGTCCTGACCCTTCCCCAGCCCTCGGCTCCTCCGTGTGTCCCTTGTGAAGCCCCCCGGTGTCTGTGTGGGCGCCTCGGGTGTCACCTGGTGCTCGTCAGGACTCTTGGAGCGCCAGTCCCAGCCCTTTGGGGTTTCTGTTGTGTTCTTGCAGTGCCTTGTAAATCCCAACGATCCCCAAAGTCCCGGGGGGGCTGTGGGGTCCCAGCTTGTACTGCCAGCCTGGGCTTTGTACCTGAGGATTGGAGCCCCTGTTTCAAAGGAAATAAAGAGTTTGGCTCTGACTCTGCGTCCTCTCGGCTTTGTTGGTTTTGGAGGTGGTGGTTGGAACAAAACTGTTCCCCTGTCCACCCTAAATCCTGTCCCCAGGTGCCACACCCACCCCTTTACCCCTAAATCCTGTCCCCAGGTGCCACATCCACACCTTGGCCCCTAAATCCTGTCCCCAGGTGCCACATCCACACCTTGGCCCCTAAATCCTGTCCCCAGGTGCCACATCTACCCCTTAACCCCTAAATGGTGCGACATCCACTCCTTTCACCCTAAATCCTGTCCCCAGGTGCCACATCCACTCCTTGCACCCTAAATGGTGCCACATCCACACCTTGGCCCCTAAATCCTGTCCCCAAGTGCCACATCCACACCTGTACCCCTAAATCCTGTCCCCAAGTGCCACATCCACTCCTCACACCCTAAATCCCGTCCCCAGGTGTCACATCCACACCTTGGCCCTTAAATCCTGTCCCCAGGTGCCACATCCACACCTGTACCCCTAAATCCTGTCCCCAGGTGCCACATCCACACCTGTACCCCTAAATCCTGTCCCCAAGTGCCACACCCACACCTGTACCTTTAAATCCTGTCCCCAGGTGTCACATCCACACCTTGGCCCTTAAATCCTGTCCCCAGGTGCCACATCCACACCTGTACCTCTAAGTGGTGTCCCCAAGTGCCACATCACACCTTGGCCCTTAAATCCTGTCCCCAGGTGCCACATCCACACCTGTACCCCTAAATCCTGTCCCCAGGTGCCACACCCACACCTTGGCCCCTAAATCCTGTCCCCAGGTGCCACATCCACTCCTTACACCCTAAATCCTGTCCCCAGGTGCCACATCCACACCTTGGCCCCTAAATCCTGTCCCCAAGTGCCACATCCACACCTTTGCCCCTTTTTATGCCCTAATTCTGGGATTATTTTTTGAATTCTCTTTTTTCCCCTGTGCTGCCCTGGCGATCCCGCTGAGCTCTCCGGCCTTTCCTTGGAGCTGGAATTGAATTAATTGAATTAATTAAATTAATTGAATTAATTCCCACGCAGCACACCCCGGGCACGGGAACGTTGGGATCCCCGGGCCAGGTGAGGCAGGATTTGAGCCGAACCCCGATGATTTCACTCTTTAAATTCCCTTTACCGGCTGAGAGGCGTTTCCTGCCGGTGTCGCCTCGGGTGACTCATGTGCCCATGAGGTCACTTCACAAACAGGGCCCGCCGTGGGGACAGGGGTTTAAAATCCAAGGGGTTTTTCCATGGTTTTTCATGGAGCATCCCCCTTGGATTCCTCGGTGGAGATTTAAAATTATAAATTAATTTAAATTTAAAATTTTAAAAATTTAAATTCATTTAAATTTAAAATTTAAACATTTTAATTCATTTAAATTTAAAAATTTAAATAAATTTAAATTTTAACATTTAAAAATTTTAAATTAGTTTAAATTTAAAAATTTAAAATCTTAAATTTAAATTTTGAAATAAATTTAATTTAAATTTTAAATGTAAACTTAAAAATAATTTAATTTAAAATCTAAAATTTAAAATTAATTTAATAAATTAAAATTTTTAATTTAAAAATTAAATTAATTAAAATTTGAATTTTTTTAAACATTTAATTCTTCTCCACTGCCATTCCCCCCTCCTCCCCAGCTCCTCCAGTTTCCAATCCTTCCTTAACGAGGTGGGATTTTTGGGCAGCGTCCGTCTGTCCGTCTGTCCGTCCGGCTGCTCCCTCTCCTGTTTTTGAGAATGGCTGGAATTTCCTGCCCGGGCTGCCCTGGTGAGGCGTGTGCGGGCACAGCCCGGGCACATCCCGGGCACATCCCGGGCACATCCTGGGTATATCCTGGGTATATCCTGGGGCACATCCCGGGCACAACAGAGGCACAGCCCGGGCACATCCCAGGGCACCTCCTGGGGCACATCCTTGAGCACATCCCAGGTACAACAGAGGCACATCCTGGGCACATCCCGGGCACAACAGAGGCACAGCCCGGGCACATCCCAGGGCACCTCCTGGGGCAAATCCCGGGCACATCCCAGGGCACCTCCTGGGGCACATCCTGGGGCACAGCCCAGGCACATTCCGGGCACAGCCCTGGGCACATCCAGGGCACAGCTCTGGCATATCCTGGAGACATCCCTGGGCACAACAGAGGCACATCCCGGGCACATCCCTGGCACATTCCAGGTACATCCTGGGGCACATCCCGGGCACATCCCAGGGCACAAACCCTGGCACATCCCGGGCACATCCCGGGCACATCCTGGGGCACAACAGAGGCACAGCCCTGGCACATTCCAGGTACATCCTAGGGCACATCCCGGGCACATCCCGGGCACATCCCGGGCACATCCTGGGGCACAACAGAGGCACATCCCAGGGCACAAACCCTGGCACATCCTGGGGCACATCCTGGGCACATCCCAGGGCACAAACCCTGGCACATCCCGGGCACATCCCGGGCACATCCTGGGCACATCCTGGGGCACATCCCAGGGCACATCCCGGGGCACAACAGAGGCACAGCCCTGGCACATCCAGGGCACAGCCCTGGCATATCCTGGAGACATCCCTGGCCACCTCCCGGGGCACACAGCCATCCCATCAATCCTGCCCAGGCTGAGCTCGTTCCCTGAATTTCCTCATCCTGAATTCCTAAGCTGGAAGGGACCCACGAGGATCAGGAAGTCCAACTCCAGGATGCTCTCAAGATATTCCATTTCTATCTATTTTAGATATATTTTACATATGATATTTATTATGTATTTTATGTGGTTTTAAATATGTTTTATATATTCCTACATTCTATTTTAATGTCTGTAAAGTGCAAATCCTCCTCAGCAGAGCACAGACCCCACCTGGAAATCCCTGTTCAGGGGAGCCCATCGTGCTGTTTTTGTCCTCTGAATGTTCTCCAGTCAGAAAAAGAAAAATAATTTAAAAAAAAAGATGGCCACATTTGTTAGAAAGTGGCCCTGTTTAGATTGAGGATGCTCAGAGGGAAAAAAGTCATTAATCAGTCATTTTAAAATCCTCTCAGTGAACAGGAAAAGGCAGAAAAGAATTCTTCCAGAGATGCCACTTCTGCTCAGCGCTGCTTTGACACTTCCCAACGCATCCCGCTCTGGAGCTCCGTGCCCCCAGAGCCCCTCCTGTGCCCAGGTGCAGCCCCCAGCCCTTGCTGCACCCAGCAGAGATCCTCCCTGGGGAGCAGAGGACACCCCGGCCCAAAGGCTCCTGTGGGGTGAGCGAGGACTTCCCGAGGCAGATTTCCATTTTTGGTGCTGGAGCAGAGGCATTTCCTGCCCCTGCCGGGCTGAGGGGGCTGGGAAGGGAACCCGAGGGGATCTTTGACCAGCAGGAATGTCTTTGTCCAAGTGGAGCAGAAGTCTCATTTTTGGGAGATGCCGTAAACTCGCGGCGGAGGGAGAAAAATGCGATTCCTGCTGTGCCGGGCCAAAAGCTGCTTTTTTGCTTGCTGACCCGTGGTGGTTTCTTTGATTTAGAAACATCCAAAGGTCACCTCGGCGTCCAGTCTGCTGATCTGCCAGGACAGCAGCCAGCGCTGGGAAAACACGGGCTGTGGCTTCCCAACCATCCCACGCTGGCAGCGGAGGGACATCTGCCTGCCATCCCCTCTCCAGACCCGAAATGAGATGGGATGGAGCAAACCCCACCTGGAGTTCCTCATCCCAAAGAATTCCTGGAGCCTCCAGCTTCCCTTGAAGCCCCACGAGCTGCTTGGAGCTCCATGTGCTGCCAGCGGCCGGGCTGCTCTTCCCTTCCCATGAAAAAACACCACGGGGAAGCATGAAGTGCCTTTTTTCCAGGGAACATCCCCCCTGCAGCACCCGCCTTGCTCAGCCTGAGGGCTTTTGGGGATCCTGTAGGATGTGGGAAGAACCTGGTCCCGCTCCGTCCCTCCCAGGGGTGATGCCACCAGTTCCCAGAGGCCTCTGGGCACTTTTTGGGGATCCCTTGCTCAGCAGCTGTGAGGAACTGATAGCCCTAGAATCTGGAAGGCAGCACTTCCCCTCTTGCCACTTGTGGTAAGGAACTTGGCAAAAAAAAAAAAAAAAACCCAAATTTTCTGCCAGCTCGGGCAGCTGCGGGGAATTTCCTGCGTTTTGGGGAATTGAAGCCCTCTGGAGCCTCCTGCTCCGTGTCCTCACCAGGCTCCCCACCGACCGCCAGCATCTGGAGAAGGGAAAAGCATTATTTGTTTGGAATTACAGAATGGTTTTGTCGGAAGGACCTCGAAGCCCATCCCGTTCCACCCCTGCCATGGTTGGGGACACTTCCCACAGTGCCAGGCTGCTCCAAACCCCATCCGAGCTGGCCCGGGGCGCTTCCACACC
This sequence comes from Motacilla alba alba, assembly GCF_015832195.1. NCBI lineage: Eukaryota > Metazoa > Chordata > Aves > Passeriformes > Motacillidae > Motacilla > Motacilla alba. The sequence goes on along the minus strand of NC_052043.1, from coordinate 530,571 downwards.
TTTCCAGGCTCAGCAGAGCACAACTGGAGCTTCTCCTGGACTTCCCAGAGCTCGCTCCTCCTCACGCCCAGCCCATCCCAGCTGCTCTTGCCCTGGGATCCGCAATCCCCTGCTCCAGGTCCATGCCAGCAGAGCTGTGCCGAGAGGAGGGACCCACGTGGGACGCATGAACGGGAGAGGAGCCTTCATCCTGCTGGGAAAAGGCTCCCATCAACCTGACCTTCCTCCCCTGAAACATCCAGGAAGAGCTGAGGAAACGTGGGATGCAGAGGCTGCGCAATCCCCTCTTGCAGGCTGGTGAGGACACGCGGGGACATTTCATCATCTCTCGCTCAGGATCCAGCCGCTGCTCCCAAAATCCCTCTTTTATGGCCCTTGCTGGACTGTAAATCTCTGGCTTCCACTGCTGGCGCCTTTGGGGGAAAACATCCGGCTCCAGCAACCTTTGATGCTCCCGGAGTGAGTCACTCCTGGATGTGGGGCTCGCAGAAAATCCATTGCAAAAGCAGAGCTTGGGGATTTCGGGGTTTCTGCCCGGGCTTGCTCAATGTCACCAGAGAGGCTGGGGCCTCTTCCTGCACCGGGACACGCCAAGGGCTCTGGATCAGCACATTTGGCACCCAGGGGATGGTGGAGGGGGCTGGCGTGGACCTGGAGACGTCCAGAGAGGAGGGAATGGCCTGGTGGTTCTGCCCTTGGGTCCTCCTGGGGTGATGCTCCCTCTCCTTTCTTCCCTGGATTTGGGGGGCTGGAGGGTCGCAATCACCCTGGCTGATAAAATCCCTGGGAGAGGAATCCCAGCAGCCTTGGGGCTCCGGGAATTCCCTGTGGGAAGGTGCTCCAGGAGGGGAGCTCATCCCTGCCCAGCTGCTGGAGGGATTGGTGATGTCCCGCATGGGATGAAGCCTCGGAGATAAACCTGAGCTTTCCCTGCGGGATTTCCCTCCAAGGTGGGAAGGGAAAAGCCGTGAAATGGGGAGGGGACCTGGGGGCACTCCTGCTCCTCCTCCTCACCCATCGTGCTGCGAGGACGGATCCAGAGCAGGGCAGCAGAGCCAGGGCCGGGCAATCCCCTCCGCACGACCCTGCTCATGCTGACAAACCCCTCCTGTCCCGTGTTTTGGGGTGAAACGCTCGGTCTGGGCTTCGCCTCGGGCAACCCCTCGAGAAGCGGGGGGAGGAAAGCCGGGGCAGGGCTGGAGCCGCGGGGCAGCGGGGACAAACAGCCGTAAATCCCGGGATTACCGCACGCTCCTCGCTGGCGGCGGCGCAGCTGGAGCCCGGATCCGCTTCGGGACACCCGGGAGCGGCCTCGGGGGGACCTGCCCGTGTCCTCACGCCGCCGGCAGCTCCTCATCCCTCTGCTCACGCTTTGCTGCCCCGAGCATCCCTGAGGAGAAGCTGCGAGAGGAGCGGCGCTGGGCTGGCCCCTGGGGGTCGTTCCCGCTCTGGATTTCCTCCTGGCCGGCCCTGGCACGGTGCTGCCCGGCACACGCGGCCCCGCTCTGGCACGGTGCTGCCCGGCACACGCGGCCCCGCTCTGGCACGGTGCTGCCCGGCACAGGCGGCCCCGCTCTGGCACGGTGCTGCCCGGCACACGCGGCCCCGCTCTGGCACGGTGCTGCCCGGCACACGCGGCCCCGCTCTGGCACGGTGCTGCCCGGCACACGCGGCCCCGCTCTGGCACGGTGCTGCCCGGCACACGCGGCCCCGCTCTGGCACGGTGCTGCCCGGCACAGGCGGCCCCGCTCTGGCACGGTGCTGCCCGGCACACGCGGCCCCGCTCTGGCACGGTGCTGCCCGGCACACGCGGCCCCGCTCTGGCACGGTGCCGCCCGGCGTGCCCGGCTCCGTCCCGGCTGCGGCCGGTTTGGGATGACGTAACCCCGGCCGCGGTTGCCTCAGGAGGATCCGGGCTCACCATTCCCGGCCTCACCTGTCCGGTGGGACGGGGTCCGGCGCGGCTCCTCGCCCTGCCCCGCGCCTGCTGCCGCCTGCCCGCCCCATCCCGCCGCGCTGGGATTTTGGGAAGGGGCGGATGGCGATAACAGCGAGCCGACCCGCGAGGTGCGGGGCGGGAGAGGTGGCCGAGGGTGCGAGGATGGGAAACCCGAGCGTGGGATGCTCTCTGCAGCGCTCCCGCCTCGCGCATCATCCCCTCTCCATCACCCCGCGGAGCTCAGGGGGATTCCCTCGTGGGGAAAACCGCAGGTAGAAAGGGAATGTTTGCGTTCGAAAAGGAGTATTCCATTTTTTTTTTTTTTTTTTAATCTCCGCAGCTGCAAACCGGCTTAGGCATCGCCCGGCTCCAGCGCTCTCAGAGCTCCTGGTGGAAATGCCAGCGGAGAGGAGAGAGATTCCTGCTGGGAGTTCTCTCCGGCGTCACCCTCCGGGGAGGGGGGACGGGGGGCGGGCAAAGTTCGGCTCCTATAAAGTCAGGTCTGGTCCTCTTCATTCATTCCCCGGGCAGCCCCGCCGGCAGCAGCACGCCCAGCCCTTGCAGAAGATTCGGGAGCAAACCCTGCCCTGCAGCCGCCGGATTCGTGCGGGATGCTGAGCAGAGCGGTGCGGGGCGCCGCGGCCGCCCTCACCTGCCTGCAGCTCCTGCTGCTCCTGTCGGCCGTGCATTCCCGGCCCCACAGCTGGGACCAGGACCGCTCCCAGCTGGAAGCCGTGAAAAAGGAGATCCTGGAGCGGCTGGGAATGCCGGCACCCCCCGTCATCCGGCGCCAGCTGGACCAGGAGAGCATCCAGAGAGCGCAGCGGCTCTACCAGCGCAAAGCGGCGGAGCTGGCGGCGAACCGGAGCCGGGAGGAGGAGGAAGAGGAGGAAGCCGTGTCCAGGCTGCACCGCCTGACCCCCACCTGTAAGTGGCCGTGGCTCCGTGTCACCCCCCCCGACCCTCGTCTCCCGCGACGCCCGAGTGTCCCAGCGTGTCCCGCCCCCGGGAATGTCACCCCGCTGCCTGGGGACATGACCGGGCATGCAGCACGGAGGCCGCGCTCATCCTCATCCTGCTCCTTCCTTTGCCCCGGGAGTGGGGAGGAGCCAGCGCCGGAGCCGCTTTGCCTAAAACCACAAAAAATCAGCGGGGTTGGGGGCTCGGAGTGGGGCTCGAGGGATTTGGGGGTGAGCGGGAGGAGGGAGGGAGGTGCCATCCCCCCGACCCCCAGCTTCAGCTCCAGCTTGGGGGTTTATCTGCACCTGGGGATGGGAATTCAAAGAATTAAATAAATTAATGAGTATTAAAAATTAAAAATTAAATAATTCCCCCCCCTGCTGCTGCCCGGGCTGGGTGGGGACACGCGGGGGTGGGTGGGGGAGCTCAGGGGGTCCTGGGACGCCTTCTGTGGCACCAGGAAAAGCGAGACCCTCCAGCCTGGGGGTCCAGGAATGGACGGGGTGCTGGAAATTCCATTTTCAGCATGTGGGCGATGCCCTGGAAGCAAAGGCTCGGCCGCCTGGCCGGAGCTGATCCCAACCCTGGGCTGGTGAGGAATTACTGCCTCTTACATCAGCTGTCACCTCTGTCCCCGCAGTGCTGCGCTGGCTGGACACCCCCGAGGGACACCGGGACTCTCAAGGCCACCGGGACGCCCAGGGACACCGGGAGCCCCTCGGTCCCTACCGCTACCACCTCCTGCTGTCCCGCACCGCGGATTTCCAGCGGCAGCTCCGCGTGGTGCAGGCGGAGCTGAAGCTCCTCAAGCGGCCGCCGTCCCCTCCCGGCGCCTCGGTGCCACCGCGGGTCACCATCTCCACCCTGCGGGGGGCTGAGGGGACCCCCCAGCTCCTGCAGAGCCAAGAGCTGCGGCGGGATTCCCTCAGCCTGGACCTGACAGGAGCCGTCCGGCCCTGGGCGGCCGGGCCCGAGGCCACGCTGCGCCTGCAGCTGGACTTCAACAGCGACATCTCGGCCTCCCTGGCCACCTCCGGGGGGCAAACGCTGGTGCTGGAGGTGGAAACCCTGGAGAAGCCGCCTCGGGCGGCCAGGAGAGCTCGGGGGCTGGAGGAGGAGTGCGGCAAGAGCGAGGGGAAGTGCTGCCTGAAGTCGCTGAAGGTCTCCTTCCAGGACATCGGCTGGTCGGACTGGGTGATCGCCCCCAACAGCTACTTCATGAGGTTCTGCGAGGGCTCCTGCCCCCACAACTACAAACCGGCCAGCATGCACGCCCAGATCAAATCCCGAGTGCACTCCCTGTCCAAGGCCACCCCCCCGCCCTGCTGCGTCCCCGCTGGCTACGACCCCATGGTGCTGATGCACCTGGACAGCCAGGGCAGGCTGGTGTCCAGCCTCTTCGAGGACATGCTGGTCACCAGGTGCCACTGCGCCTGACAGCTCCAGCTGGGGGGTGTCAGCATCCAGGTGGGGCACAGCCATCCCGACTCCTGGCAGCTCCAGCAAACCAAAATCCAGCTCCTGTGGCACCGAGTGACACCAGACCTGGATCCGCCCTGAGCTCAACCCTGGGTCTCCAGCATCAATGTCCCAAAATCCAGCTCCTGTGGCACCGAGTGACACCAGACCTGGATCCGCCCTGAGCTCAACCCTGGGTCTCCAGCTCCAGCAAACCAAAATCCAGCTCCTGTGGCACCGAGTGACACCAGCCCTGGATCCGCCCTGAGCTCAGCCCTGGGGTCTCCAGCTCCAGCAAACCAAAATCCAGCTCCTGTGGCACCGAGTGACACCAGACCTGGATCCGCCCTGAGCTCAGCCCTGGGGTCTCCAGCTCCAGCAAACCAAAATCCAGCTCCTGTGGCACCAAATTGCTCCACATCTGTCCTGGATCCACCCTGATCTCTGGGGTCTCCAGCATCATCGTCCCAACGTCCAGCTCCTGTGGCACCAAGTGACCCCACGCCAGCCCTGGCTCTGCTTCAGCCCTGGGGTCTCCAGCTCTGCCCCCCGGCTCAGCCCCAGCACCTCCACTTGGGATCCCTCTACCAAAATAATTTATTTTCCTGTCTCTTCTCTAATTTAAACCCATCTTTTATTGAGCAGGTGGGTCCTTCTCACCCCAGAGCCCCCCAAGGGCTGGGGTGGGTGCGTGCCCAGGTGTCCATATCCCACTCCAAACCCTCAGAGACTTATTTATACAACCCAGTTATTTATTTCTAACTTATTGTATTTTATAGAAAAATATCCTTTTTTTTTTTTGGGGGGAGGGGAAAGAATAAGATGGTTTTGTGCTTTTCTCTTTCACCTATTTCTACAAAACCGAAAGGATGTAATACTAATGAATAAAGTGATTTTAACAGGGGTTCTGGCTGCTCCTCCTGCACTCCTCAGGGGGCTCCTTGGACCCTCAGCTCCCCTGGGATCTGCCTCCACGTGGATTTGCTGGTAAATCCTCAGGGGTTTCCAGTGCCAGCATGTGAGTAATGCCTGGGCACTGCTCCCAGGGACCTTTGAGTTGTTTGTGTCCTTGGCAAGGGCACTGGGCGCAGCTCTGACCCCTGAGGTGACGTCCAGCTGGGAGGTGACCGTTGTCCCATTTCCAGGGCACCCCGTGGGCACCAAAGGGATGGGGGAGCCCCCCCGGGGGTTGGTGGCACTCGCCGTGTCCCCACCATGGCTCCAGGGGGTGGCTCTGCTGCTCACAGGTCCCTTCTGTCCCCTCTTCCAGTGTGATCTGGGGCTCTCCCGGGCTCAGCAGCTCCTGCTGGGGACCTGGCCTTGGGGCAGGTGGAATATGGGGTCTCTCTCTGGGGTGGGGATTTTGGGGACCGGGGACTGAGGGGTGCGAGCTGTGAAGATGGCCTCTCTGGGGACAGGGACAGGAGAAACCTGGCTTTTGGTCCCTTGGCACCCCCACTTTGGGGACACGAGCTCTGGGCACCTCCTCCTGAGGGTCTGCCCCCTTGGGACCCCCACTTTGGGGACACAGACTCTGGGAGCCCCCGGGAAAACCCCGTGTCCTGCCCAGGGCTTCCCACAGACCACGAGCTCTGCAGGTAATTAGAGATAATTAAACCATTTAATGGGGCACAGTGAAGCCTCCCAGGGACTGGCGCGACACCCAGACAAGCCACGGGCTCCCTACGTCCCCATGGAACCCAACAGCTCGGGGTGTCGCCAGGAGGATTTTAAAAAAAGGAGCTTTTTATTTGTTCCCCAAAGCGGCAGATTTAGCAGGAAAAGATCGAGCAGGTGCCACCGGATGTCCCCAACCGCCAGCACGGCCCCAGGCGAGCGCCAACCCCACGCTCTCCATCGGCTCGAAAGGGGAAGAGGAAGCCAAGGCCGTGGTCAGCCCCGCTGAGCCGGTGCTCAGCCCGGCCCCGGCTCCTCCGGGCGGCCCCGGGCGGGTCCCGGCCCCGCGGCTCCGGTGGCGGATGCGGCAGAGGCGTCCCCGCGGTCGGTGGCCGCAGTCCCGGGAGGAAATGTCAGCTCAGCCCCCACCTCCGCCTGAGAACTGGGGCGAAGGAGGGGACTGGGGCTGCCAAAAAACCCAAAAAAAAAAAAAAAAAAAAACAAAACCAAAAAAACCCTGCAAAAGGCGCTGCCACAGGATGTGCGTGGGAACCACGCGTGGCTCCGCGCGGCTGCGGGGAATGTCCCCGTCCCCTCCGGGCTGGGGGACAGCCAGGGGAAGGGCAGCAGTGCCCCCCCGGCCCTCCCAGTGTCCCCCAGCCCCTCACTGGTCAGGAATGATGTAGAGGTCCTCGGCGGGGCCCGGAGTGTTGGCGTAGATGGGCTGGTCCCCGGCAGCGCTCTCCAGGAAATAATCCTCATCCAGCGGGACCTGCGGGCTGCGGGACACGGGGGCTCAGGGAGGCGGGAATGCCGAGGGTGGGATGGGATGGAGAGGGTGGAGAGGACGGAGAGGATGGAAAGGATGAACAGGAGAGGATGAACAGGAGAGGGTGGAGAGGATGGAAAGGAGAGGATGGAAAGGAGAGGATGGCACAGGATGGGATGGCACGGGATGGGATGGCACGGGATGGGATGGCACGGGATGGGATGGGATGGCACAGGATGGGATGGCACGGGATGGGATGGCACGGGATGGGATGGCACGGGATGGGATGGATGGAAAGGGATGGATGGAAAGAGATGGATGGAAAGGGATGGATGGGATGGAAAGGATGGAAAAGATGAATAGGATAGGATGGCACAGCATGGGCTGGGATGGGCTGGGATGGGATGAGGTTGGATGGAACAGGATGGGATGGAAAGGGGTGGATGGGATGCCAGGTTCAGCACAGGACGGAGCGGATGAGGCAGGATGGCTCAGGACAACACAGCAGGGCACAGCACAGCAGGGAGGGGATGGGACATTCCCGGAGCGTCCACTCCCTGCGCCGGAGCCTCACCTGTAGCGCGGCTCCTGCCACGCCGGTGCCCATCCCCGCGCAGCGGCCGGGGCCGTGCCGGGGCTCACGAAGACGTTCTCGTAGTCGGGGCCGTCGGCGCCATCGGCGGGGCCGCTCCCGGTGTCCCGGCTGATGTAGCGGGGCTGCCGGAGGGTCCCAGCGGGATCCTGCTTCCCCCTTCCCTCGCCGTCCACCGCGGCTCCCGCTCTCCTCCGCCGGCACCAAACCGCGGCCGCCAGCGCGGCCACCAGCGCGGCCACCGCCCCGGCCACCGCCCCGGCCACCGCCCCGGCCACCGGCCCCGCGCCGGGCCCGCACTCCCGGCCGTGGAACTCCGTGACGTTGAAGGGATGCCGGCGGGGCGTGAGGCACAGGCAGCGGATCCCCCCGCGGGCGCAGGGGGCCAGCACGGTGCCCAGCACGTCGCAGCGGCACGACACGCTCAGGGAGCTGAGCGAGGGCTGGAAGGCGGCGGGGGGCACGGCGGGGAGGGGGTTCCCCTCCAGGCTCAGGCTCCGCAGCGCCGTGGCGTTGGTGAAGAAGCCCTCGGGCAGCTCCCGCAGCCGGTTCTCCGCCAGGTCCAGCTCCTCCATGCCGGGCCCGAGGCTGGCCGAGGGGTTCAGGGCCTCGATGCCGTTGTGCCTCAGCAGCAGCCGGCGCTGCCGCCGGAACGGGCTCCAGTCCAGCTCGGCACAGCCGCTGCTCCTGTTGGTCAGGTCCAGCTCCTCGGAAATGAGCAGCAGCGGGGGGAAACAGGGGGACACGAGCAAAAAGGGGGACACGGGGAACAGCAGCAGCAGCAGCAGCGGGGCCGCAGGGACCCCCATGGTTCTTCCACTGCAGCGGGAGCCTGGTGGGAAACGGGAATCAGGACCCCCATTCCCACCGGATCCCCCCCTCCCGGGGCAAACCAGGGCAGCCCGGTCTGGTCCCCGGCCCGCTGCCGCTGTCGCGGGGCTGGGCAGCTCCCGGGGGTCCCAGCGGGGCATTTCCTGCCCCCCTTCCCCCTCCCGACCACAGCAGCCCCACTCGCCTCGCTCCGGCCGCTGCTGCCTGGTGCGGGGAAGAGGAACAGGCGGGTCCGGCTGTCCCGTGTCACCCTGCCAGGGCGTAGCCGGCCCCGGGGGGGGCAGGGGGGCAGCACCCCCACGTCGGCACCCCCTGACCCCTGCCAGACCCCCCGGTCCTCTCTTGGGGTGCTGAGCATCCCCCTGGCACTGGCTGGGTGTCCCGGTGACCCTGGTGACCCGAGGGGTGGGGGACACGCGAGTGGGCACACAGACCCCCCCCCCCTCCACGGCAGCACAGGGACCCCCCGAGTGTGAGGGGACCCCGGGGCCGGGTGGGAGCCTGGGGGCTCGGTGGCTGTGTCCCCTGGCAGGGCGGGTGTCCCCATGCCGGTGTCCCCTCGCCGTGTCTGCAGCTCGGTGTCTCCAGCGCATCACGTTCGTGCCCACTCGCCATGTCCGAGCCCCCTCCGGTGTCCGTGTCCCTCCACGTCCACCCCCTGTGTCCATCCTTGTCCCTCCTCCGTGTCTCCCCGTGTCGCCCCGTGTCCCCACCGTGTCCCCCCGTGTCACACCGTGTCCCCCCGTGTCACACCGTGTCCGTGACCGCCCCCTGGTGTCCGAGTCCCTTCGCGACTACCTGCTCCCATTCCCGTCCGTGGTCCCCCTTCGTCGTGTCCGTGTGTCCCCCCTCGTCGTGTCCGTGTCCCTGTACGCCCAACCCCTTGCATGTGTCCACCCCGTCGTGTCCACGTCCACCTGTCACACCCATGTCACATCCGTGTCCCTCTGTGGCCACCCCCTTGTGTCCCTCCGTGCCCATCCTCTCAAACCCGCGTCCCTCCACGGCCATCCCGTCTCCATCCCCTCGTGCCACTGCCCCTTTAAGTCCACCCTGTCGCATCCGTGTCCCTCTGTGTCCCCCGTGTCCCCCTGCGTCCCCCCCTCCCATGCCCACCCCTTCGTGCCCGTGCCCACCCTTTCTTGTCCACGTCCCTCCGCGCCCACCCCCTGCCACATGTCCCCCCCCCCCCCGTATCCCTCTCCTCCGTGCCCACCCCCTCCTGTCCCTCCGTGACCACCGCGTCCGTGTCCCCGCGTGTCACCGCCCCTCTAACTCCCCCCCCTCGTGTCCGTCACCCCCCGTGTGTCCCCGGACGCCCACCCCCCCTTCGTGTCCTCGCCCCTCCATGCCCGCCCCGTCGCGCGCGTCCCCTGTGTCCGTGCCCACTCCTCTCCTCCGTGTGCCCCCCCCGTGCCCCCCGTGCCCCTCCCCGCGCCCCCCGTGCCCTCGCCCCCCCTCCCCGCTCCCTCCCTCCTCAGCGCGGTCCCCACCGCCTCCCCCCCCCCCCCCCCAACATTAGGCCGCCATCGCCCCTTTAAGCGCGGCGCGCGGCGCGGGGGGGGTGGTGGCGGCGCTGCCGGAACAGCCGCGCGGGGGGGGCGCGGCGGTTTCAAGCTCCCCCTCGGGCGCGCGGCCGCAGCCGGCGGGGCCGGGCCGGGCCGGGCCGGGATGGCGGCGGGGGCGGCGGGGGCGGCGGGGGCCGCGCGGGGCCGGGCCCGGGGCCGCTGACAGCCGCCGCCGCGCCATGTACGCCAAGGGCAAGGGCTCCGGCGTGCCCTCGGACGGCCAGGCCCGCGAGAAGTGAGTGCGGCGCCGGGCGGCGGCGGCGGGGGACGGCCGGGGCGCGGAAGTTTTTGCCGGGGCGGGCGCCGGGGGAGCGGGGACGGAGCGGGAAGGGAGGTGGGGGGGGGAGAGATCGGGAAAAGGTGGGGGGGGGAGATCGGGGGGCGGGCGGACCCCCCGGCCCCGCCCCGCCGGGGAGCACCGGCAGCCGCGGGGCAGCGGGAGCTGGCGGGGGTCAGCCGGGCACCGGGAGCCGGGCTGAGCCCCCCGGTCTGCGGCATCCCCCGGGGCACCGGCAGTCGGGATGTCCCCCCGATCCGTAGCATCCCCCGGGGCTCCGGAAGTCGGGATGATCCCCCCGGTCCGTGTTATCCCCCGGGGCACCGGGAGCAGCGGGGGCACCGGGAGCACGGATGATTCCCCCCGATCTGTGCCATTCCCCGGGGTAACGGGAACCGGGATGATCCCCCCCCCCGGTCCGTGGCTTCCCGGGGCACCGGGACCCGGGATGATCCCCCTCGGTCCCTGACATCCCCCGGGGCACCGGGAGTCGCGATCACTCCGGGGCTAACGGGAGCCGGGATGTGCCCCCCGGGTATTGCCACATCTTGGGGCACCGGGAGCTGCGGGAGCACCGGGATTCGGGCTGATCTCCCCGGTGTGCGGCATCCCCGGGGGCACGGGCAGCCGGGATGCCCCTTCCCCGGCCGTGCCATCCCCCGGGGCACCGGGAGCCGGGGTGATCCCCCGGCTCCGTGACATCCGCCCGGCTACCGTGCGCTGCCGTGAGCTGGGCTGTGCCCCCCGGTCTCTGCCATCCTCCGGGGCACCGGGAGCCGGGCTGATCCCCCGGGCCATCGCCATTCCCCGGGGCGCCGTCCCCCGCGGTGGCACCGGGGCTACCGGGAGCCGGGATGCGCCCGGTGCGCAGCATCCCTGAGGGCACCGGGAGCCCTCCCCGGCCGTGCCGTCCCCTGGGGCGGCGGGGACCGGGATGGCACCGGGGCTGCTGATGCTCCGCGGCCGCTGCCACCCCCCGGTCCCCGGGTCCGCGTCCCCCCGGCTGTCCCCGTCCTGCTGTGTCGCCGTGCCCGGGGCCACCGCGGTCCCCGGGGCAGCTGCTGGGGCCGGGGGCTGCGACCCCCGTGGGGACCCCGCGGCTCCCGGTCCTGCTCCGGGGGGGCGCACGGAGCCCCGGGGACCGGGCCCTGAGTGCCATCGGGGACGCGCGTGGTGGCACTCGGCCCCGAGCCACATCCTGTGTGGGATGTGTCACCTGTCCTGGAGCCACCCCAGCGGTGCCGCCGTGGAGGGCGCGCGGTGCGGTGTCACTCGGTGTCACCCGCGGGGTCCCTCGCAGGGAGGTGGCACCAAACCTTCTGCATTAATTCTGCACTCATTGGGTGGGGGGGGGCTCCATCCCGGCCGTTCCCCGTGTCCCTCGGGGTTTGCTGGGTGGGGGTGTCACCGTGGGGGTGGCAGGTCCCTGACGCTGTCCCTGTCCCCCTGCTGTCCCCCCAGGCTGGCGCTCTACGTCTACGAGTACCTGCTGCACGTGGGGGCCCAGAAATCCGCCCAGACCTTCTTGTCGGAGGTAAGGGGGGAGGGCAGCACCCCCGAACCCCCCATCCCACCCACGGGGGGGTTCTGGAGCCCCTCCCATCCCTGGTGGGGGTGCTGACCCCCCCCGGTGACCCCCCCTGCCCTCCCCGCAGATCCGATGGGAGAAGAACATCACGCTGGGGGAGCCCCCCGGCTTCCTGCACTCCTGGTGGTGGTGAGTTGGGGTCTGGGGGGGTTGGAAAGGGGGGAACCCCCCCATTCCCATGGCAGAAGGGCTGGGAGGGGGTCTAGGAGCTGCCCCCCCCTCATTCTGCCCCCACATCAGCTCGTACCCCATAAACCTGTCCCTCTGCTTTTGCCATCAGCGATTTGGGGGCCCCCCCTTTCCCCCCCATCCCGGCCCCCCCGCCCGGCTCCTCCAGATGGATCCAATTTGGCACCAAGCGTGGAGCTGGGGGGGGCTCCCAGCCCTGGGCTGGACCCCCGCACTGGGGGGGGGAGCCCCAGGAGGGTGTGGGGATGTGGGGGGCACCCCTGGGGCGGGCATCACTCGTGGAGGGTGGGGGGCTCGGGGGTGGGCAGTGAATGATCACTCGGTGATTTGGGGGGGGGGGGGGTTAAGCTGCCACCCAGCCAGCGCCCCCCAAACCTGGGGGGGTCACCCACAAACAGACAGAGCCCCCGTGCCGTCCCACGCCCAGGGCGGGGGGCGCGGGCAGGGGACCCCCCTCCCCACCCCAAATCCCGGCCCGGGATGCTGCAGCCTGATGTAAAGTCCCAGGAATTTGGGCTCCGGCCGTAGCGACCGTTTCCAGGGAAAACAGGCGGCAGCGAGCCGGGAGGCCCCCGCCGAGGGGGGGACACGGCCGCAGCCCCCCCGCCCCACGGCCGGCACCGGCGTGGCCGTGCTCGCTTTGGGGGGGGGTCGGGGGGGGTCAGGGGTGTGAATTGGGGGGAGGGGGGGTCCTCACTCCGCTGCCCCCCCACCCCATCCCACCCCCTCGCGTTTTGCCAGCGTCTTCTGGGATCTGTACTGCGCCGCGCCGGACCGCCGGGAGACCTGCGAGCATTCCAGCGAGGCCAAAGCCTTCCATGACTACGTGAGTGCCTGGGGGGGGGGGGGTCCGTGTCCTGCTGCCCCCCACCCCCACCCCAACGCTGCCAGGACCCCCTCCCCCGCCGCCGGGACCCCTCCCCGCCGCCGGGACCCCTCCCCGCCCGCCAGCCCCGGATCTGTGGGTGACCTATTTCACGGGGCGGCGGCGAGGGGGGGTTAATCCCTGGGGGCCTGGCTCAGTGCCCCCCCCCCCTCGGGGACCCCAGCGTGCCCTGGTGTGCCCATCCCCCTCTGTCACCCCCCCCAGGGGACAGGGACCCCCCCCCCCGTTCCCCCCACACCGTGGGCGCGGTGCCAGGCTCTCGCCGTGCGGCCGGGGGTGTCCCCTGT
>NC_052043.1:456763-516610 GCF_015832195.1 Motacilla alba alba | reverse complement strand
ATCCTTTTGGTTTTTTTTTTCCCTCCTTAAAATCCTTTTGTTTTTTTTTTCCTCCTTAAAATCCTTTTGGTTCTTTTTCCTCCTTAAAATCCTTTTGGGTTTTTTTTGCTGGACATTCATGATGCTTTACTTTTGTTTTACTTTTTTTCCCCCTCCTTCAGGGTATTGTGCAATCACTGGATCCTTTTATTCCATCCCTGTAAATAGACAAAGGAACCAGAACACGGAGTTTTTCCTGGAGTGGCTGTTCCATTACCTGTTGAAATGAATCCCACATCCAAACACCTTTATTCCCCACAGATGGGCCAACCTGCCCTGAGCTAATCCTGTAGAAGTGAATTGAGGAAAAGGGAAAAAAAAGGAATATTTGTGCAGGTGATGCTCGTTGTTTGAGCCTGTGCTGCCTGTGGATCCAGGGACAGCATTCCCATAGGGATGGACCCCAAGGCTGGGAGGATGAATGTTTGAAATCAGTACCAAAAAAACCAAAAAAATTGAGGGAAATTCCCATGAGGAGACTCCTGCAGGGATGCAGTGTGACAAAGGCACAACAAACCCAGGAATTTGGGCTCCTGCTGGATCCATGCTCGTGGATTTTACCTGTCCAGCCTGGAGCTGTGGCTGCTGTGCTGCTGCTGGACCTTTCCTCCTTCCTCCCCCAGCAAATGCAGGTTCCAGCCAGGAGAGGGAAAGGGCTTGGACGTGCTGAGAACCCTCCAATCTCTTCCCTCTTTTTTCCTCGGGAAGAGCCGGAGTGGACAGACATTTCTTGGCTTGCAGGGTGTGGATAAAGGTCCTGTCAGCAGCTGCCTTTTTGCTAATCCCTTTTATTCCAGCGAGGAACGCTCCACGCTCTGCTCTGAGGCTCTTTAAGAGTGCTTTGATTTTAGGGTGGGGATTTCAGCCCACCCTGGCCCAGCTGAGCACCCCCAGCCGTCCCACCAGGAGCTCCCATGGATTTTGAGGCGCGTTCCCAAGCCTGAGGAGCTTGAGCCAGCCTGCCAAGGTTTGCTTTGTGCATCCCAGAGCCGCCCTCCCAGCGCTCTGATGGACATCCCAGATTTCCCCTCGCTCCCTCTCCCTAAAGCTTGCAGGAAATTGCAACCCGATAGGAGCGAGCCCTGTCTCTTGTCCCTCATTGTTTGAGGATTGTTTACATCCCCTTTTTTGTTATCCCATCTCCCTGACTCTTCCCTGACCTCGCCGGCTCGTTTGGTCCATTGTGTGTGGCTGTTGTTGTTCCAGGGAGTTCTTAGGGAGGAGGGTTGGAGCAAACCCTGGGATTACTCAACCCAGCCTGCTCCTTTTTGGCTCCATTGCTTTATTCCACCCAAATAATAATAATAATAATAATAATAATAATAATAATAATAATAATAATAATAATAATAATAATAATAGTGATGATAATTCCCTCTAAGTGCAGTCCTAAGTGCACTCTCCCACTGTGGATTTGGGAGCAGCTCACACACCTCTCCTTGGGATTTTTTTTTTTTTTGAGGTCACATTTCCATAAAGCATTCCTGAAAAACGCAGGGACCAAGCAGCAGGAGGCTGCAGGAAACACCAGCCCCATCCTGAATATCGATCCCCGTGTTTTCTCCCCGGGAGCACGCAGGATCTTGATCCTGAAAAGTCAATCAGGGCTGGATTAAATTTTACAAATGAGTTTGGGATTTCCCACCAGCGGGCCCAGGGAATCTTGCAGCGGATTCTGGAGTTCTCTGCAGAGCATCCCACAGCCTGTTCCCCCGGAGCAGGGCTCCTGCTGCTCCCACCGACAAGTGCATGCGAGGGCAGGCAGATCCCGGGCTGCTGCTGGGGAACACGTGTGAGAGGCCCTGGGGACGGCGAGGAGATGTTTACGCTGGGAGGGGACTGTTGACAGTGCAGCTCAAACGCTGACGTTATTCGGGGCAGCCAGTGCCGTGCTATATTTTGCTTTTTTGCTCCTCTCCTGGGGGTCAGGCAGAAGGGAAGGATCAAATGGGGCTGGCAGGGCTGTCCTTGGCCGGAGCAGGGAATCCAGCAGCTGCAGGCAGGGAAGGTGGTGAGGAGAAGCAGCGACTGTGACTCGGTGCTGTGCTGGAAGTCGAGGTCAGGGTGGACTCTGGGGCGTGGAGACACCATCATTGCTCAGAGGTGGTGGCCCCAGGAGATGTCTGGGTGGTGTCTGGAGCCCCACGTGTGCTGCAGGGCCGTCGGCAGTGCCAGAGGATGGCCGGAAAACGTGGAAGTGTTTTGTGCTGGGAGAAGGGAGCTCGAGGTGCTGATGCTCTCTGGGTGGCTCTTGAGGTGGGAATTTGCCTTCCACTGGTGCCAGTTCCCGTGTGTCCCCATCTGGCTGGGTGGGTACCTGACATTCTGTGTTCATCTCAAACCAGCCTGTCTCTCTTGTTCTGTTTTTAGCATGGCTGACAAGAACAGCACCCTGAAATGCACGTTCTCTGCTCCTGGCCACAGCACCACGCTGCTGCAGGGACTGGCCTCGCTCCGAGCCCAGGCTCAGCTGCTTGATGTCATCCTCACTATAAATAATGAAGTGTTTCAGGTTCATAAAGTTGTCTTGGCTGCCTGCAGTGACTATTTCAGGTGAGAATCCCATAGGGAGCAGGCACTTTCACCTTTCCCGTGGGTTTGCGGTCTCCCCGTCCTCCCCGTCCCAACCTCCCCACCACACCCCAAAAGTCCCACCCTGCAGAAGCCTTGGGAGGTTTGGTTTGCTCCACGCTGTCCTGCAGGCAGGTAGAGGTTCAGGATCAGTCCCTCTGCACTCAGGTTTGTTCTGCTGCAGCTGCTGGGCCAAGGCAGGAGCCCAGGCTCAGGTTTTGACCCCACCTGGGCAGGTGTTGGTGCTGCTTTTGCTGTTGGAGCCTCTTGAGAGGCAGCGAGGGCTCCAAAATGAGGCATCCCATCCTCCTGTTCTCTTTAGCCCCCACGGCTCTGTCTGTCGGGCTCCCTGCCCCTGGCCTGAGAGCACCAAGTGTGGTCCCACAAGGTCTGGGAGAGCCGTCCCCGCTGGTGTGGGCTGGAACCCGAAGCACTGCGAGGAGTTCCTGCAGCCAAATTAACGCAGAGGGAGCGATTGCAGGGCAGGGAATTCAGTCCTGAGGGAAAATAGGTGTTTCATCCCTCTTGCTCTGCCGCAGAATCACTGAATTGCGGTCGAGGTTGGAAAAGATCTCCAAAGTCATCAAGTTCAACCTTGTCACCAGCCCAGAGCACTGAGTGCCATGTCCAGGAATTCCTTGGACACCTCCAGGGATCCAGACTGGGCTGCACACAATTGATCCTGGAGCTGCTCTCCCCCCAGCTGCTGGTGGCCCTGCTTTGTTCCTCCCTGCTGGCTCGGGGCCACTGCCAGGCTGGTTTCACTGTCAAAATCGAATTGCTGAGTAGGTTCCTCCTTAGAACCTCACTGGCTCTCAGGAAGGTTGTCCTGGGGAACAACAGCAGAATAATCCAGGTTTTGAAAACACTCTGTGGTTTTTATCTGTGGGAAGGGGGAGGGAGAAGAGCGAAATTGAGGCATTTATATAATCAGCATTTTAGAACCATAAGATTTTTGAAGGGAGTTGCATTCTAGTTGATGATTTGTCTTCAGCATGGCAGCAATAAAGGCTTTCCTCTCCCTGCTCAGCTGGTGCAGGAGCACACACGTGGCTGGGTGTCCTCTGGGGCGAGGGATCGGGGCTGGGACATGGGATATGCTGGGATTTCTGCAGAATGCTCTCATCTGCTGCACGGACAAATAATTGGGAACAGCGTTCCTGGTCACTCGCTTACAGCAGGCTGATCTCACACGCAGATATTTCCTTCTTTAGGTCATTTAGGATTTCTTGGGCTTTTGCTGGAAGGCAGCAGGTTTTCTAGCCTGGTTTGGACAGGAAACTTGGAACTCCTGTCTTTTGACAGTGTTCCCAAGATATTCCTTTATTCCCGTGTCGACGCAGGGTCCGGTCAGCATTTTTTGGGGCTGACTCTCACCTTGGAGCCGGCACAGGCGGCTCTGGTGACACCACGGATTTACCTTTCCCATGGAAAAGAGCAGGTGGAAAAAACCAGCCCAAAAAGAGCGGTTTTGTGTGGCATTTTGTGTGACATTTCGTGCATTGCTGGGACGCGCGTGCAGTGGCAGGGAGCGGTGGCACTCCGCATCGCCCCGTGTCACTCCACGTCACCTACTCTGACTTTCCCTGACCCACAACTGCTCTGCCACCGCTCCTGGAGCACCACGGGGTGCAAACCTTCACCCCCCGCCAGCCCTGGGCAACGAAACCCCCTGGAATGAGCTGGGAATGGCCCAAAGGGCCGAAAAGGGCCCAAACCCCACAAGTGCAAGCCCGTCCCCATCCCGCCCCCGGCGCTGGGAGCTGCGGCCTCGCAGCCCTCGGCGTGGAATGTGCTTCCTGTGGAATTTAGGAGCCTCCCAAGGAGGTGATCCAGGGCCTGAGCTCTGCGTGGCCTGGGCGAGTGATGTGCTCGCAGCTGTGCTGTAACTGAGCCTTTTCCCCCCTGTTTTTGTTTAATTGCCTGTCAGCCCCCTGCTGCAGGGGCTGCAGCTCCCATTTTTTCAGGCCTTGGGAAGGAGCCTTGGAGGGGAGGTTCTGCTGGAAGACCAAAGCTGTTCATGAGATGTGTTGCACCTGCAATTTTTGAGCCATTTCGTAGTTCCCTGTGAGGTAACAGGATAACAGGGCCTGAAGGCCTCGCTGCCAGGAGTCGCTGGCCTCCCACCACAGGTGTGTTCCTTCCTTGCGCTCCCAAATCCTAAACCTAAGCCTAAAACCCTTCAGGGTACAGCTGCCAATCTCTGCTGCCGCAGACCCCATGGGATCCCTTTTTGCTGGATGCCATTGGCGTCCAGAATTGTTCACTCCCTGCTCTGGCAGCTCTGCCTCTTCCTGGAGCTTGGTCCTGTGGCCTGCTCTCATTCCTGCTGCCAGCGGGATTGAAAAACTTCTCCAGTTGCTGAATATTCCTCCTCAGTGCACTGTTTATGCAAGCCTTATGTAAGTCATTGCACACTCGCGCTTCTCCTGGCTCGCAGAGATTTAGCCTTGATTTATTCCCCCTTCCCCACCCCAAGAGAACCAGAGCGTTAAATGCAGTCCAGTTCCGAGGTGCTGCACCTTTTGCTGACGCCGGGGGGGATTTTGTTGTTTGTGTTGCTGACCTGCAGGGCGATGTTCACGGGCGGCATGAGAGAAGCCAGCCAGGACGTGATCGAGCTCAAAGGCGTGTCCGCCAAGGGCCTCAAGCACATCATCGACTTCGCCTACAGCGCCGAGGTCACTCTGGACCTCGACTGCATCCAGGACGTGCTGGGAGCCGCCGTCTTCCTGCAGATGGTGCCGGTGGTGGAGCTGTGCGAGGAGTTCCTCAAGTCCGCCATGAGCGTGGAGACGTGCCTCAACATCGGCCAGATGGCCACCACCTTCAGCCTGGCCTCCCTCAAGGAATCCGTGGACGCCTTCACCTTCAGGCACTTCCTGCAGATCTCCGAGGAGGAGGATTTCCTCCACCTGCCCCTGGAGCGCCTGGTGTTCTTCCTGCAGAGCAACAAGCTCAAGAGCTGCAGCGAGATCGAGCTGTTCCGCGCCGCCGTGCGCTGGCTGCAGTTCGACCCCGCGCGCCGCGCCAGCGCCAGCCGGGTGCTCTGCCACATCCGCTTCCCGCTCATGAAGTCCTCGGAGCTGGTGGACAGCGTGCAGACCCTGGACATCATGGTGGAGGACGTGCTGTGCCGCCAGTACCTGCTGGAGGCCTTCAACTACCAGATCCTGCCCTTCCGGCAGCACGAGATGCAGTCGCCGCGCACGGCCGTCCGCTCGGACGCGCTGTCCCTCGTCACCTTCGGCGGCACCCCCTACACCGACAACGACCGCACCGTCAGCTCCAAGGTCTTCTGCCTGCCCGACGCCGGCGGCCGCCAGTTCCGCGAGCTCACCGAGATGGAGGTGGGCAGCAGCCACTCCTGCGTGGCCGTGCTGGACAACTTCGTCTACCTGGTGGGAGGGCAGCAGCTGCAGTACCGCAGCGGGGAGGGCGCCGTGGACGTCTCCTACCGCTACGACCCCCACCTCAACCGCTGGCTGCGCATCCAGGCCATGCAGGAGAGCAGGATCCAGTTCCAGCTCAACGTCCTGCGCGGCATGGTTTACGCCACCGGCGGCCGCAACCGCTCGGGCAGCCTGGCCTCGGTGGAGAAGTACTGCCCCAAGGACAACGAGTGGACCTACGCGTGCTCCCTGAAGCGCAGGACGTGGGGCCACGCCGGGGCCACGGCGGGGGACAAGCTCTACATCTCGGGGGGCTACGGGATCTCCGTGGAGGACAAGAAAGCCCTGCACTGTTACGACCCCGCCGCCGATCAGTGGGAGTTTAAGACCCCCATGAACGAGCCCAGGGTGCTGCACGCCATGGTCAGTGCCAACAGCAGGATTTACGCCCTGGGAGGCCGCATGGACCACGTGGATCGCTGTTTCGATGTCCTGGCCGTGGAATATTACGTCCCCGAGACGGACCAGTGGACCACGGTGAGCCCGATGCGCGCGGGGCAGTCGGAGGCCGGCTGCTGCCTCCTGGAAAAAAAGATTTACGTCGTGGGGGGCTACAACTGGCACCTGAACAACGTGACCAGCATCGTGCAGGTCTACAACACGGAGACGGACGAGTGGGAGAGGGACTTGCACTTCCCGGAGTCTTTTGCTGGCATCGCCTGTGCCCCCGTCATCCTCCCGCAGGTGACGAGCCCGAGGTGACTCCGGGGGGCTCTGGGGCTGTGGGAGAGGGAAGGACAGAACAGCTCCAGAAAGTTCCTCCTCCTGCCGCAGGAGTCCTGGCGAGCCGGTTCCGCCAGCCAGGCGGACTGAGCAGATGTTACAGCTGGGAAAAGCTTTTCTCTCCTCTCTCAGCCTTTTTTTTGGTGGGGGGTGCATTTTGCCAACTTTTCGTATTTTTAACGCACCGCACACGTTGGCAGCTCAGGAGTCACTCAGCACTGGGGTCTTGTTTCCAAGAGATCAGGTGAGGGGTTTTTTATCAATAGCTCCAAAAATAAAAATCGTCGTGCGTCGCTTTGTTGGTTTTTTAGCAAACAAACAAAAAAAACCAAAACCAAAACCTGTGTAACACGCTGACCTCCAGAAGCAATAAAAGGACAGTGGGAGCTACAGGAGCTCAGGTGCTTGGACTGGGAAGGCAGATCCCTGTTTTTCAAAGGTGACTTCTCCTTTTTTTTTTTCCCTTCCTGAAAAAGGGAATATCTGTCCCTGCACACCTCTGGTCTTCCCTGCTTGGATCACGCTGCAGCTCCTCGCCCCCTCCAGCTCCTCCAGTGCAGAAATGCTCCCTTCACTGGGGCGTGCAGAGTTTGCAGCACTCAAGCCACGGTGAAAGCTTGATTATACATAGACAGGCCTGATTGTTGGGGTTGAGAAGTGCCAGAAATTGGGCTGCCCTGGCAGTGAGAGCTCCGCAGTCGCCCACGAGTGAAGCCAAGAGCTCCTGCAGGTTCTGGGTCAGGGTTTTCACCTTTCCCAACGCCTTCATCCCCACTCTTCCTCCAGTAGAGGAGGTGGGTGCTACTCCTTCAGCAGCTGGAAGGTTCTCTTCCCTGCCACGTGAGTGAGCTGCTTGGCATCCCAAAATGATGGGAGTCCCAGTGGAATGTGGTTTTGTTGTTGTGGTGGTATTTTAAGTGAAGAGGCCGGTTTAAGATGGCTCTGTCATTTTTGTAAAAATCTTCACTGCACAGAACACTTGCTGAACTTTCCTCAAGCCATTTTCCTTATTTAATTTGATGAATGAATTGCAAAAACCTCTGCTTTTATCAGGAATTCTGTTTCCAAGGGCTTTGTTTTGTATCTGTGTCAGCTTGATTTGGATGCACGCGGTCTCCTTTTGTAGAGGAGCTGTTGCATTCTGCTCTGAAATAAATCCTGGGCTGCAACCTTTAGTGACAACCCGTAATGTCTGCTGTGCTGATGCATCCTTGAGAGGTCTGTGTGAAGCATGCACTCCACAGCTCAGGGATTCTTCTGGAATCTTCTGTGGGTCAGAGCACCTCTGGGTGGGATGCAGGGTGCTCGCATTCTGAATTTCAGGTAAAAACCGTGCAGAGTTTCCTCTGTTCCTCTGCATCTGCTGCTTTGCCAGTAATAAATCCACGGGAAGGACGTGTTGCTGCGTGGAATGCTGCAGTTGGAGGGCTCTCAGGCACTTCACTGCCTCTTTGCTCTGTTCCTTTGGCCTGGCCTGGCCGCCAGAAACGCCCGGGACGGGCTTGGCAGAGGCAGGAGATGCTGAGAGGATGAACTGGAACTCAGTTCAAGCTGCACAGTTCCAAAAGAATGGATTTTCCCTGTTGAATGGTTCCACATGTGCATGAAAATGGTGTTTCTCAGGTTGGGAGCAGTGGAGCTGCTCCTCCCTTTGCTGGGTGGGATCTGCTCAGACCCCTCCGAGGCTGTCGTTCCTTCATCCGGAGTGGCAGAGAGGGGGTTCGGGGGGTGTTTGGGATAAATCCTTCCCTGGCAGGGTGGGCAGCCCTGGCACAGGTGTCCAGAGCAGCTGGGGCTGCCCCTGCATCCCTGGCAGTGCCCCAGGCCAGGCTGGAGCCACCTGGGACAGTGGGAGGTGTCCCCATGGCAGGGGCACCAGATGGGCTTCAAGGTCCCTCCCAACCCCAACCACTCTGGAATTCCATGGTTCTACAGCACTTACATATTTTTCCTGTTTTATTTGAGCTTTTCCCTGTCCCTGGGGCGGCAGTGGGTGCTTTGGGTGCTCTCTAATCCCGGAGTTTTTCCGGCTGTGCAGCCGGGTTCCCATCCCAGAGATCCACGTGGAGCCCATCCCTGCACTCCCTTCCTGAGGAAACCAGACTGGATTTTTGATGTTTCCCCTTCAGGCTTCTCAGGTAGGTGTGTGTGTGTGTCGGGGGGAAAGAGGAACATCCTTGGGAAACCTGGAAGAGCCTCTTTGGTCTCACCCCCAAGGACAGCCTTGTGAACATAAACATCATCCAGGTATTCATTCCTGCTGGAAGTGTTGTTTTGCGGACAGGAGGATGCACAAAGCCCTTCTGGAATTCTGTTTATTACACAATTGCCTGCCGTGGAGCAAAGCTGCCCTGGGACTGCCATTCCTGTTCCCTGCCACGGAGGAGCAGGAGCTGGGAAAGAATCTGGAGGTCTCTGGATCGGAGCGCTGCAGCTCTTTGTTGCTGGAATGTTCTTTTTATAGCAAAGTAAATAATTATTTCTCATCAAAAGAGCTGGAAATTTTCTGGCCGCTCTAAATTTAGCAGAGAATCAAATATTTGTGGGCCATAAATATTTTGGATGGTAAATTTTGCTTGACCCCTGTGCAGGGGATGGAGCTGTGGCTCTGGGCTGGGCACGGCCTCTCTGATATTCAGACAAGAAATGGGTTTGGTGCTTTTGGTGCACGCAGTAATGGATGGTTTCAGGAGGGTTTTCCCACAAACACGGATGGGATTGTGTGGAAACGCTTCCCAGGGTGCCCCACGTGGAAGGGAGGTGGATTGGGCTCCTCTTTTCCTGAGGAATGAGCGAAGCCAGAGAAATGTTGGATTGCACTCGGGGTCCTTTATGGGTCTCGCAGCAGCCGTAAAAACCCTGGGGGTGAATTGGGTAAATGTGGAAATGCCCCTGAGCAGAGGGGGAGCAGGAGAAGCCGGAGCATCGTTAGCACAGAGCCCCCGTGTCCCTCCAGAGGCTCCTGTCAGGCCTGGGATAATAATTCCTGCCTCCTCTGATGTTTTATGGGCCTGAAATTGTGCTTAAAACCATAAAGGCAGCCCTGGGAGTCTTGGCAGGGTGGAGAGCAGCGAGAGATGGGGAATGTCTGCATCCCATTAATGGTGTCACTGACCCTCTTCAGAGGCTCTGCCTGCTCCCAATCCCTCTGTCACTTCCCCCTATTCCAGAGCCCGGATAATTCGCTCAGACGTGGCTGCAGCCCTGGAAGATTTTTAGCAGCAGTGGAAAAATTTCCACGTCTTTGATTCAGACAGAACCGAGGCACTCCCAGCAGCTCCCAGTTAGCCTGGTGCTGGTTTGGAGTGCTGCTGTGGGAGCCACATCAAACCCAGGCAGAAATTCCCCCTTCCAGGCCTGTGATAAGGGCTGGAGCTGCTGAAACTCCACAAACTTTCGGGACATTTATCACAGCAGGATTATTGGAGCCAGACTACTGTCAGGATAAATAAAACATGTTCCCCAGTGCAGCTCTAATTATGATTTTTAGCCAGTTGTGTAATGTGCAGAACTTTATTTACAATAAATCTTCCAGTTGCTCGCACAAATGAATGGGATTTCATCACTGGTGGCTGGAGGAGCAGGAAAAGTGGATGTGGCTGGAGAAATCCACAGGCCGGGGGTGTTGGCACGTCAGGGGAGGGAGGGAGCAGAGCTGCCTGCTCCGGCCTTCCGAGGAGGGCTGGGCTCTGCTGGATTCCCCCTGGGAGCACAGAAATACCCCCAGACACGTCCCCCCGAGGTGTTCTCTGCGTGCTCGTGGTGCGTGGGCACAGCAGCATCCCACAGCCTGCAGACCTTTCTTGTTTCTCGTTCCCAGCTCCCCCCTGAGCTCCGGGAGCAGGCGCTTCTTCCTTCTGGCACTTCCCTGTTGGGTAACTCAGCCCCGGGGAGGAGCTGCAGCTTTTATTTGTGGGGCAGGTACATTTCTGACCGCTCCAACTCTGAGGGTTCCAGAAAATGAGCACAAAATGGGCTTCTCTGCTGGGAAACGGCTGCTGCTTGAGCCGTGCCCAAAATCCCTGTCCCAAAATCAGCCCCAGAGCTCCAGGAAAAGCTGAGGAGGAAGAGGAGGGTGACAGTTCCCACCCCTGGAGCGCCCAAGGCCAGCTTGGAGGGGCTTGGAGCAACCTGGGGTAGTGGCAGGTGCCCCCCAGACGATTTTTATCCAAGCCCACACCGCTCTGGGATCCTCTGCGAGCAGAAAAGCTGCCGGGGCAAAAGTTTTCAGAAGGTTTTACAAGCTGGAGAGAGAAATCAAAGCTTCTTGGCCGGGTCCCTGAGGCTTTGCAGTTGCTCTTTCACACCCAGGCCTCTGTAATTAGCTCGAGCTGGTTTATATGGCTTCTTAAGAAATGAAAATCTCTTTTTTTGGGGGGTTGTTTGTGCAGGCCACCAGCCCAGCTGGAGCCTTTGAAGTCACAGGGCTCACACCACATCAGGAACATGTGAAGCAGAATGGATCCTTTCTTTATTTAGGTTTTTTTGGGTTTTTTTTTTTGATCATCCGGGTCCCAAAGCTTTAAAAACTGCACTAAAACTTATTTTCCACGTGGTTAAATGATGTTTGCAACCAGGCTGCTAACCTGGGCCTGCCCACAGAGCTGGCAATTACTCAGCTTTAAATGCAAAGCTCTTTTTTCCCCCTCTGCTGTGGCCTGGGGTGGTGTGTGATGCTCCTGGGGTGCCGAGTGGGTCTGTGGCCGGATCAGCGCTGGCATTCAGCGCCTCCGGGAGGGTTTCCAGCCGGGTTGCACAGGAATGTTTGAATTTCACGGAGGGAGGTTGCCCCGGGGTGCAGGTAACGTGCCCGGGCTGTTCCTTTTTGCAGGGTTTGGGGTTTGCACCTCAGGGGAGGCTGCCAGAAGCCTGGGCTCGGGGTTTCTGAGGGAGAAAATCCCGTGTTTCCCAGCTTTCCCCACGGAAAAGGGGCAGACGTGCCCTCCTTGTGTCAGCCCTGGGTGCTGGGGGTCAGAGGGACCCTGGCGGGGGATTCCAGTGGGATTTTGGGAAGAAATCTTTCTCTGGGAGGGTGGGGGGGGGTGCTGGGATGGAATTCCCAGAGCAGCTGTGGCTGCTCCATCCCTGGAAGTGCCCAAAGGCTGGAGGGGGCTTGGATCCAGGGGGCTTGGATCCTGGGAGTGCTCCCTGCATCCCGGGAACGCTCCCTGCATCCTGGGAGTGCTCCCTGCATTCCAGGAATGCTCCCCGCATCCCGGGAATGCTCTCTCCATCCCGGGAGTGATCCCTGCATCCTGGAATGATCCCTGCATCCCGGGAATGCTCTCGCCATCCCGGGAGTGATCCCTGCATCCTGGGAGTGATCCCTGCATCCCGGGAACACTCCCTCCATCCCGGGAACACTCCCTCCATCCCAGGAGTGATCCCTCCATCCCGGGAACAATCCCTCCATCCCGGCTCGCTCCCTGCATCCCGCGTGGAACACAGCCCAGCTTTCCCGACCCTGGGAGAGGCTCAGGGCACGGAGCCCTCGGCGGGGCTGCCCCAGCCTGTCCGAGAGCTCCGAGGTGCGGAAATGGGGCTGGACTCCTCTCGGCAGCCGCCGCTTGCTCGGCTCGCTGCAGTTTCAGAATGTGCTGGGAATGGTAAAGGAGCCAAGCTGGAAGGGTGACAAGGGAATATTGGTGCAGGGAGCCGAGCCAGCCTCCTGTGCGAGGGGATTTGGGGGCTCCTGGAGGGGAGAGGGGCTCAGGTGCTTTTATTTGCCCTCTGGAAACAAGGACATCTCAAATTAAAGACATTTTCACCAGTTCCAAGTGAAACAAGAGAATGTTTTCCTGCTCCGAGCACGGTTTGGAGCCCGGTTCAGAATAACTGGGGACTCTGAGGATATTCTTCTCCGAGGATAATGGGAATGTCAACAGGAACATTAAGTAGGAAGTGTGAAAGATCAAAATCTTCGTGTCTGCAGGCAAAAAAAGAGGCACAGGCAGCTCGTTTGAGGATCACAGCACAACCCCAGAGCTGCCCCGGGGCTGTGGGAGGCCCCCAGCCTCACACCTTCCCGGGAAAGCTCCGAGGCAGAGCTGCAAGGAGCTGGGTTTTGTCTGCCAGGGGCTTCTGGAGGATGAAACCCGGCGGGAAAAGTGAGAACAGCGCCCGCAGCTCCTCCCTGCAGCGCACCTGCCCGGGGAGGAGCGGCCCGGGCGGCAGCCCCGGCCCCGGGGGCGCTTGGTTTGCTCCCGAGTCTCAGTTCCCAAAATCTCTTCCCAAACACGGCTGGGAGGAGGACTGGGGGGTCCCAGAGGGAATTTCTGGGGAGACGGGCAGTTCAGGTGAGATGGAACCATTCAGGTGAGCTGGAGCAGCTCAGTTCAGGTGAGGTGGGACTGTTCAGTTCAGGTGAGATGGGAGTGTTCAGCTCAGGTGAGGTGGAACTGTTCAGCTCAGGTGAGAAGGGGCTCAGAGATGGCCCCAGATGTGCTGAGGTGAGGCAGGAGGCAGAAATGACCCTCGGGAGGAGCCCTGTCCAAGGAATGGCACAATTCCCTGGGGACAGGAGCAGACCTGGCCCCCCCCGCGCCCCTCCCCCGGACCTGCAGGGGCAGCAGCCCCCAGAGCCACCCCGAACCTGGGGCTCGGAGTGCCTGGGATGCTCCAGCAGCCCCAGATTGGGGAAGTTTGTGCTGCAAACCCGGGTGAAACTCGGGGATTTCAGGAAGCAGGCTCCAGGTTCGCGCTGGAATTCGATCTGATAAAGCTGCACGGGGAAAGCAGGAGAATTAAGGGAGGTTTTTAGGGGAGGAAGCTGCAGCCCCCTCCCTTGCATTCCTTGCCAGGAGCGGGGATCCCATCTCAGGAGACCCGAGAGGGGAGAATTTATCCAGCTCCATCTCAGGCACTTCATCTGGGAGCAGAGGCAGAGTGGCAGCTGGGGCTGGAGATGGTTGATAGCAGCACCTTCGGGATGGAATCCAGGACAACTGCACCAATTATTTATCACTGCCCCGCTCCTCGAGCGAAAACAATGTGGATAACCGGTATCTCCCCGCGAATCTCGGTGATTGATGTGCTTTTAGCACGACAGGCCAATTTCGCAGGTCGTGTACACAGCCAGAGGGGGTTTTAGGGAAAATGGTGTTTATTCCTGGTGGGAAAGGCAAGGAAGGGCTTGGAGCAGCATCTGCCGGGAGGGAGGGAGGGAGGGCAGGCCCTGCCAGGTCTGGATGGGCTTCCCGAGATGGTATCTGAGCTTGTTGGAAATGTTAAGTGCGAGTTGGCAGCCAGGATTGGGGCAGGACGTGACTTTGCGGCTAATCCCGAGGCTGGAAGGAGCAGCGAGCCATCCATCAGCGGGATAATCGCGGGACCCGGTGGGAAATGCTGAGAAATAAAGCGTTGAAGGGACTGCTCCGGGGTGGGGACAGCTTGGGGACAGCCCGGGGACTTTGGAAACACGGGGACGGCTTTGGTTTGTTCTGCACAGGTTCTCCTGCAGAGGTTTTCCACAAATCAAGGACAGGAGGAGTTTCACAGCTGCACTCTGCGGGTCACTGCAGCGAGCAGAGCGATCGCAGCTCCCCGGCTCGGGTCACCGGGTGCTCCGTTACCGAACGCTCCCCCTGCACCGGCTAATCGATTAATCTCGTGCTAATCAGTCCCCAGGCTCAGCTTTTCCTCTGCCTGGGGTCCCGGTGCTCCCGAGCCCCCTCTGCCCGAGGCTGGCACCGACCCCCGGCGTGGCGAAGGGCACGGGGACCCGCGGGGGACAGCCGGGTGACAGCAGCAGGTGACAGCCCCGCGGGAAGCGCCCCGGGGATGCGGTGAAAGCCCGGCCGGTCCTTCCTGCCCTGAAGCTCCCGTGCCACCGAGAAGGCAGGAGCCTGTTCCCAACCCTGCTCATTATCGGGGGAATTGTTAATTATTCCTGGCTGCCGCCCCCGGGCCTGGGCTCCGGCTCTGCCCCCCATCCCGGGCGAGCCCCAGCTCTGCTCTGCCCCCCATCCCGGGCGAACCCCAGCTCTGCTCTGCCCCCATCCCGGGCGAACCCCAGCCCTGCTCTGCCCCCCATCCCGGGCGAACCCCAGCCCTGCTCTGCCCCCCATCCCGGGCGAACCCCAGCTCTGCTCTGCCCCCCATCCCCGCGAACCCCAGCTCTGCTCTGCCCCCCATCCCGGGCGAACCCCAGCTCTGCTCTGGCTCCCATCCCGGGCGAACCCCAGCTCTGCTCTGCCCCCCATCCCGGGCGAACCCCAGCCCTGCTCTGCCCCCCATCCCGGGCGAACCCCAGCTCTGCTCTGCCCCCATCCCGGGCGAACCCCAGCTCTGCTCTGCCCCCCATCCCGGGCGAACCCCAGCTCTGCTCTGGCTCCCATCCCGGGCGAACCCCAGCTCTGCTCTGCCCCCCATCCCGGGCGAACCCCAGCTCTGCTCTGCCCGTCCCCAGCTCGAGGCAGAGCCCGAGATTCGCCCCGAGGCGTTGAAAAGAAAGAAATCAAAGCGCGGAGGAGAGCTCAGGGTGGCTCTTCGCAGCTACAGGGGATTCTTGCACCAAATCCTGGTGAAACACCGGGCACCTCCCGGGCTGCCCTCCCTGCGGGGAAGCGGGAGCGTCACTAAAGAGGATTTTCCAGCAGGAGATGGAGCAGCCGCCAGGAGGGACAGGGACAGAGAGACAGGGACAGAGGGACAGAGGGACAGAGGACAGGGACAGGGACAGAGGGACAGGGACAGAGGGACAGGAATGGAACAGAGCAGGGGACAGGGACAGGGACAGAGGGACAGGAACAGAGAGACAGGAATGGAACAGAGCAGGGACAGAGGGAGAGGGACAGGGATGGAACAGAGCAGGGACAGAGGGACAGGGACAGAGGGACAGAGAGACAGGGACAGAGGGACAGGAATGGAACAGAGCACGGGACAGGGACAGGGACAGAGGGACAAGGACAGAGGGACAGGGATGGAACAGAGCAGGGAGCAGGGACAGAGGAACAAGATCTGGGATCGGGATTAGGACAGACACAAGAATAGGGGCAGGGATTGGGATGGGGGCAGAGACAGGGGTGGGGGACAGGAACAGGAACCGTGGCAGAGGCAGAGATGGGGATAGGGATGGGGACAGGACTGGGATGGGGACAGGAATTAGGATCAGGACAGGAACGAGGATTGGGACAAGGCCAGGATCAGGATAGGAATGGGGATGGGGACAGGACTGGGATCGGGATAGGGACAGGAACAGGATGGGGACAGGACCGGGACAGGAACGGGGATGGGGACAGGACTGAGATGGGGACAGGAACGGGACAGGACCGGGATGGGGACAGGAACGGGGATGGGCAGAGGGCCGGGATGGGAACCAGGATGGGGACCAGAACCAGGACAGGACCGGAACAGGACCGGGACCGGGACCGGGACGAAGACCAGGACCAGGACCAGGACAAGACCAGGACCAGGACCAGGACCGGGACAGGACCAGGACCGGGACAGGACCGGGACAGGACCAGGACAGGACCAGGACCAGTACCAGGACCGGGACAGGACCAGCACAGGACAGGACCGGGACCAGGACCAGGACCAGTACCAGGACAGGACCAGTACCAGGACCGGGACAGGACCGGGATGGGGACAGGAACGGGGATGGGCAGAGGACCGGGATGGGGACCGGGACCAGGACCAGGACCAGGACCAGGACCAGTACCAGGACAGGACCAGTACCAGGACCGGGACAGGACCGGGATGGGGACAGGAACGGGGATGGGCAGAGGACCGGGATGGGGACCAGGACCAGGACCGGGACAGGACCAGGACCAGGACCAGTACCAGGACCAGGACCAGGACAGGACCGGGACAGGACCAGTACCAGGACCGGGACAGGACCGGGTCCGGGCCCGGCCCCGCGCGCGCCCCCGCCCCGGGGGAAGCCCCGGCCCCGCGCACGCGCGCGCGCCCCCGCCCGCGCCGTCCCCTCCCGCGCGCGCCCGGCCCCGCGCATGCGCAACCTCCGCCCCCTCACCGCCCCCTCCCGCCCCGCCGCCGCCGCCGCGCAGGCGCCCTGCGGCCGCCCCCCCCTCGCCGGGCCGGCGCATGCGCGTCGCCCCCCCTCGGCCGCGGGGAGGGGGATGCGGACGGGGGAAGATGGCGGCCTCGAACAACCCGCGGAAATTCAGCGAGAAGATCGCGCTGCACAACCAGAAGCAGGCGGAGGAGACGGCGGCCTTCGAGGAGGTCATGAAGGACCTGAGCCTGACCCGCGCGCACCGGGTGAGCCTCGGCGCCGCCGCCCCCGGCCGAGGCGGGCGGGGGGGGCTGCGAGGGGCGGCGCCCCCCCCGCGGAGCCCCTCGGGCCGGGGGCAGCGGCGGCGCGCGGCGGGCGGGGCGGGCAGCGCCCCCTGGCGGGGGCGGGCGGCGCCCGCGGGTGGGGTGGGGGGGGGAGGCCCCCTCAGCCCCCCCCTCACGGCCCCCGTTCCTCCCCACCCCCGGTTTCGCGGCACCGGGCCCGGCCCGCGCCGCCCACCGGGCCCGCCGCATCCTCCCGACGCCGACACCTGCCGCGGGGGGAGGCCCCGGTGCCGCCCGCCCGAGGGTCGGGGCGGCGGCATCACGGAGCGGGCCCGGCGGGGAGGGGGCTGCGGCGGGGGCACCCCCGCGTCCCCTGCCAGGGGGCTGAGAGGGGGGTCCCGGTTCCTCACACCGGGACAGGCCCCGGGGCCGAGGGACGGGCATCCCGGATGCTTCGCCGGTGTCTGAGGGGAGATCCCAATTGCATCAGCCCGGGACGGGCCCGGTCCGAGGGGGATCCCGGTTCCTGCGGGCCCGCCGGGAGGGATCCCCTGAGCCCGGCACAGGCCGGGGGCTGCGCCTCGCTCGCCGCTCCGAGCAGGTGTCGCGGTTCCTTCTTCCCTGGCGTGTCCGGGGGGCTCCTGGTTCCTGACCGGGGGCTGGGGTCCCTCCGAGCCCCCCGAGCATCCCCCGCTGCTCCGCGTGTGCGGCGGCCGCTGCCGGGCTCGCCTGGCCGGTGTTGTTGCCGTTCCGCTCCGCTTGTCGTAGGTGCAAATTGCTGCACTTCCAAAGCCTCCCTTGGCTGCTGATGGCTCTGCAAAGCCCATCAGCAGAAATTCCCGGCATAACCAATGCGCTTTCCGGGCACGAGATGCCGTTCCTGGTCCGGATTCAGGGATGTCGGGGCTGTTCTGTTCTCGTCTCACCTGCTTGTGTCAGTGTTTTGTTTTTAACTGTTTCGAGAAAATTTACGAGCCTGTTTGCGGCGGAAGCTTTGCAAGAACAACAGAACGCACGGTTGGATTTGCAGGAAAATGTTCCCTTTTATTCCTCCGTGTCAGGGCAGGGTAAATATTTGTTTTGAATTGGTGCTGCTGGTTGGATGGAAAGGAAAGGCACCTGCCTGGGAAGGTGTGGGGCTGGAGCTCATGCTCACCTGGATGTTGGATGTTCCTGCTGGAGTTAGTTGGCAGCAGAGTGAGGGTAATTTGGAGGTGTTTGTAGTCACTGGAATCATCTCGTGTGGCTCAGCAGCCCGGGATTTTCAGTGGTCAGTCCTTGCTGCCTCTCCAGAGCTGGGTGTTCCTGAGGGAATTCTTGCAATGTGCAATTACAGGCTGTCCTTCAGTTAACTCACACCTTGAGCTCTCACCTTCTGCAGGAGGAGCCAGGATCCAGATTCGTTTCTCCTGAATCCCTTTTCATTTTCTCCCAAATCCGAGCGCTCCTAGCCCAGGTTTTGCTCTTGGAAGCCCAGCACGCTCTCAAGAACCGGGTTTTGAGGAAAGAACCCGAGATGAATAACTTTTCTGAGCATTCTGGGTACTGAAGTGATGGAAACACTGAGCAGAGAGCTGAGTAAAATGTCTCCTTTGTAGACTTTTTCTTTCAAATTCCATGATTTCATCGGGGTTTCAAATGCAGCATAAAAGCAGAAAGGGGTTAAGCACAACTTTGCTGTTTGCTCTCCTTTTCATTTGGCAAGCAGCACGTTGCTGTCGGTTTGAGAACGCCTTACTCAGTTGGTGGAAGCAGCCCAAAATTTCTGTTGCCTTTTCATTATTAGTAATTGTCTTTCTTGCAGTGTTTACCATCTCGTCTGCTTTATTGTTGGTTACTGCTCAGAGCAGAGGCAGAAATCCTGAACTTCCTTTCTGCCATGCTCATCTCCCACCTATTAAGGACGCTGCCTCCGTGTGGGATTTTAAATTCTGACCCACCCCCTCCTTTACTACCCCCACCAAAAAAAACAACCCCAAAAGTGCAGTGAGGAAGCTTTGTTGTGCGGAGGGTTTCCTCTCGCCGTGGTGTGGAGCAGCAGGGCTGTTTGCAGCTGGCAGGGGTTTTGGTGTGCAGCTCTGCTGGCAGGCGCAGAGCGGAGGTGGGTGCTCGATGGAAGCTCTGGAGCTGCTTAATTGTGTGTGAGTGGGACCTTGGTGTTCAGAATCCAGAGCTTTCTGCAGTCCCATAGTAACAAAGTGGGTGAGGACAGCAGAGGGGGAGTTCATCCTTTTTCCTCTGTGACACTGACTCCTGTTTTTTGTTTGTGGCTCTCCTCCTTCCCTTTTTTATTTTTTTAATTTTCTGTGAGGTTTGCAATTTCAGGGCTGCGCTGATTTCTGGCCTTGTTTACCAGGGTTTGTCTCAATTTCTCAGCCCGGGGATGCTTTGATGCAGCTATTTGCTCATCCAAGGTTGTTGCTGCCCTTTCAAATTGTAATTAACCAAAAAATTCACGTGCAGATACTGCTGAGCCCTTCAATATGTGACTGTTGAAATGCTAAAAAATGCAAGATATTTAAAGACAATTTGTGACCTGCATCGTAAGGCTCGTTCTTGTTGGAGATTGTCTCAGGTTTCCAGGATTGCTTTTTTATTTTTTATTTTAATATTCACTTAAAGTCAGTTAATTTTTAGGGCCTTCAGCCAGAGCTGTGTTTGACCTCCCTCTGATGGGCCTCGCAGTCTTACCTTGGAAAACAAGACCCCCCCAAACTCCAGAAAGCTGCCAGTGGGTGCTGCCTCCCAGCCCCACCTGCCCTGGAGCACACCCAGGGAATTAAACCCGGATTAATGGTGATGTTTGGAGACGCTGTGCAAGATTCCATCCCCCTTGGCTTGTGTATTTTTAGGTGTTATCCAAAGTTCTGCGTGGCTTTTGTTGAGTTCCTGAAAACCGTGTGAGGTGAAAAGTTCGTGTTTGTATTTTAAACCTGGCTGATTTTAATCCAAAATCCCGTTGTGGTTTAATTTTGTCAAATGGAATATGCTTTAATAGCATGAATTGGATTTTTATTTGAAATAAAAATGAAGGAAAACCCCACACATCCCCCCTGTCACAAAATTTGCACTCAGAAATGAGGCACTCAGTGGTTTTCTGGTTCCTGTAGAAGAGATCAAAATGTCTCTTGGTACATCCCCAGCTCAGCGTTGGATGCAGATAATATGCAAAACAGTATTTAAAAGCTTAGTTAAATCAGGAATGCTAATCTGCTTTTAAAAATGAGAAGCACTAATGATGATGATGATGATGATACAGAGCTCAGTGCTTCCTGGTGTCTTCAGCAGGTTTTTATTAAATAATGTGATACAAAAGAAATTCCTGATGACCTAAGAGTGGTTTTGAATGTCTGAGAGATATTAAAGAAATGCATCAAAATCAGGAGCGAGCCCTCCTAGCACGGGGATTGATGCTTCCAGCAGCTCAGCTTAAAGGTGAGCTTCTCTCAAACAAAATGTGGATTTTTCAAGCTCTAGGGGTGTTTTCTCCTCATTAACTTCCCCATAGTTTGCACCCTGAGTTTGCACATTGCCACACCAAGAAATGAGTGCTTTGGGCTTTGTCCCTGCTCACCCCCGGTGAATTTCCTGCTCTGGTCAGTCCCAGGATCAGCGAGGTTGGAGAGCCAGCCCAGCCCAGCCTGTGGCACGTCCCCAGCTGTCCCCACCGAGTGCCACCTCCAGCCCTCCTGGGCAGCCTTTCCCGGCAGGAATCGCTGCTGCTGTCCAGCCTGGAGGCTCCCGGCCGTTCCCCTGTCCTGGAGCAGCACCCAGCACCCCGAGCCGAGCAGGGACTTGGAGCCCCCCGAGGTGCTGCAGGTGCCACCACCCCGGGCTGGGCTCGCAGCTGCCCGAGCCAGCAGTGCCCCGGCTTCTTTGGAGGAGTGTTTGTAAACCAGCAGGGTGAGGGCAGAGGGGACCTGCCAGGGCACAAAGAATCTCTGTTCTTGTGCAAGCCTCGGCTTCCCGCGGCCTGCCTGAGCTGTCCAAGGTAAACACCGAGCTCTGCTGTGCCATCCTGGGGAGCTGCACTGAGCGGGGCAGGCTTGCTGCTGCCAAACCCAGGCAGCTTTTGTTAAATTTTTTGATTTTATTTATTTTTTTTTTAAGGAGACAATTACTTTTTTACTGCTTGTCCCATCACTCCCACACAGCCCAGCTGCTGCTGGACAAAGTCTTTCTGTGTGCAGAGGCCAAATCCCTGGCTGTTAATGGTGTAGCGAAGCTGGGGAGGCTCCGGGAGCACGTGAGGCTGAATTGTACAACTGCTGCATTTTGGGTGTTTGGTTGTAGTTCTCAGGGTGAACATGTGGGACTCGGCTCCGGCTGCTGCGCTTGGGTTTTATTTAGCATCGGCACTGGGTGGTAATTTGCATTTATAGAAGGTGCTGGTTTAGGAAGAGAATTTGTTCTCGAGGTGAGGGACAGGCAGTTCTTCCAGTTCTTTGGGCTTGGTTTGGGGTTTTCCCCTCGAGACAAGCTGCAGAGCGGAGCTGAGCCTGTGGTTACACTGAAAAGGGGAGGTGGATGCTGAATCTCTCAGTTTACCAGTCAGAAATTAAAATTTGTGGTGCTGTCTTTGAGCTGCAGCTGTGACCGTAGCAGTGCTGGAGGTGCCAGAGGCCTCGGGGACAGGAGGGGCTGCTGTGAGTTAATCTGAGTTCTGTGCTGGCCGGGGCTGAAGGGGGATCACAGAACACCGCCCCACAAAACAGCCCCAGCAGCTGTGCTCAGAGGCACTTTCAAGAGACTTCGGTGTTGAAAAATGATTTTGGTGGCAGCGTGGCCTGAGGGTGAGCTATCTCCAGGATCTGGGAGGTGGAACGGAAAAGGAGCTGTTCCTCCCAGCACAGAGGAAAAGGAGGGGGAACCCCGGGGCCTGCGAAGCCCAGAGTGTGGTTGTGGTTGTGTGGGGACGTGGGCTTGGGAACCATTTTTACCTGTTCTTGGGTTTCTCCATCAGATTGGTTCTTACCAAATCTGTTATCGAGCAAACTGCGTTTTTATTTTTCTAGCTATCTCAGAAACAACCTTTATTGAAATCCCCCTGCTCCTCTCACTGACACTTCCTTCTCCATTTATAATCAATTTATCAATGCCGTTGATTTTGGTTCAGGAGCACTTCCTGCACTTCAGGAATATCAAAGCCCTGACTCTGCTGAGGCAGCAGCACCAGGCACATTACAGCGAGAGTTTTCCTCATTTCAGGGGGAGTTTTCCTCATTTCAGCGAGAGTTTTCCCTCCTGTGTCCAGCCCTGTGTTCAGTCCAGCCTGGCCACTCGTGGCTACAGCAGGGATGGACCAGATTCAACCAAACCCATGGGTTTGGGGCTTTTGGGGGAGCTGGAACCCAGATTTCCTGCACTGTGTGAGTTTTCTGTAAAATCCCTCCCTGTGAGGATGGGGAGGCCCTGGCAGGGCTCGCTCAGGTAAGCTGTGGATTTCCCATCCCTGGAAATGTCCAGGCCAGGGGCTCGGAGCAGCCTGGGGTACTGGGAGGTGTCCCTGCCCGTGGCACGGGGTGGAATTTGATGATTTTAAGGTCCTTCCATCCCAAAGCAGTCTGGGCTTCTGTGAAATGACCGAGTGTTATCGAGCGCTTTGATTGTCGCGGTAATCAAACGCTAATTTGGCAAAACCCAGACATGCTCTCAAAAATGATCAATAGAGATTTAACCAAAATGTATTGAAGGCTAAATATTTATCTGTGCTCTCCATTATCCATCTGTGCTTGCAAAGGAACATTTTCTTGAGCCGGGGAAGGGCAGCTTGGTCCCCGACAGCATCGATCACTCCCTAATGCTCTGTTCCGCGCTGGCATCGATATTTTTGTGCCTAATGCAGCATCTGAAACTCAAGTAGCCTTCAAGGCGCTTTCAGCAAATCCAAGGCTGTATCTTGGAGAAGAAAAAGTGAAGGAAAGAAGCTTTTCTGGGTTCAACCCATTCCTGGGTGTGCAGGCTGGAATTCTGCCCTGGTGTTTTTGTGGCTGTGCTGGAGGAGCTGAGGGGATCCTGAGGGCTTGGAGTGAGCAGCGGCAAATTCCAGCTCAGGTGGGTTTTTTGGGAACAGGGTTCGTTTGGTGACAGTGACCGGCCGTGACCTCGCTGCTGCTTCACTGTTTTTCTCTTTTGGTCTCAACTCCTCACATTTTGTGAGACAAATGTGGTCCAAAGGCTGTGGTGCTGATATCCCAAAATACAGGAATTTCCAGGCAGCTGGTGAGAGCCCCCAGCTCAGCCAGAGGAGCAGTTGGTGGTGGCAGGATGGGGCCTCTTCAGACCCGCTGGAGGAGCGCTGGGGAAGCTGTGCAGGAGATCTTTCCCTGGGAGTGTGCAAGGTCAGGTTGGGGGTGGTGGGAGGTGTCCCTGCCCGTGGCTGGGGTGGCACTGGATGGTCCTTAATGTCCCTTCCAAGCTCACGTCAGGAATTCCATGAGCTCGCGGTGGCAGCTGGATGTGAGCCTTTATTATCAGCATCTCTGGAGTTAATAATGAAAATGTTGCTTTGATTTGTTTGAGATGATTTGCATTTTGTGGTGTTGGGAGTGAAATCCAGGAATGAGGATCCGTGAGGATCTCCAGCAGTGTTTGTGGAGCACTGAGCAGCCCCTCTTGATCATTTCATGTTTTATATTTTGGCCTGATCTCCTTAGGACTTCAGAAATTACAAAGTTGTAACCGAGTGTTGATAAGAGCCTCGTTTTGCAAATTATTTCTCAGGAATTGAAAATTCTTCCCCTCGTACCAGAACAATCCTTTGGCATCAAACAACAGCACCACACACGGACAAAAACCAGCAAAACAGCTCTTCAGGAATGAGCTGGAGGAGGCTGAGGTGCTCTCAGGAATTCCCAGCCCTGGCTGACAGGCTCTGCTTCGCAGGCAGATTTGCTCCCAGTGTCTTTTCCTTCCTTTGCCTGCTCTGTCACTTTTCCTGATGATTGGGAAAAGCTCCTCTGTGCTGTCCCTGCTGAGCTGCTCGCTGCTGCTTCTGCTCTGGTTACTTAGCAGTCCGGAGCAGTAAGATGTGTTAACTGCACACTGCAGCTCTGTCAGATGAATTTTCAATTAATTTTGGTACCCAGCTATTACTATTTATGTGAATATTATTTTTCTTGGACGGCTGAGGTCTCGGAGGGGAGGGACTTGGAGCTGATATCCCAAAATTTCCAGGCAGCTGGTGAGAGCCCCCAGCTCAGCCAGAGGAGCAGTTGGTGGTGACAGGATGGGGCCTCTTCAGACCCGCTGGAGGAGCGCTGGGGAAGCTGTGCAGGAGATCTTTCCAGCTCAAAGTGGGATTTCAACATCTGTAAGCTGGATTAAAGGAATAAACAGCCTCCGTGGGAGAAGGGGAGGCAGGGGTTGTTTCACACCCTGACTTCTCACTTTCTCATTCCTTGCACAGCCTCGGTGTAGATCGTGTTCCTGGCAGCAAGAGGGACAGAGAAGATCTGATTTAATATTTATTTAATATCTTAGGTGTTGCCCAAGTTTCCAGCAGGCAGCTCAGGTTCAGATGTCTGATTGACCT
Source organism: Motacilla alba alba (assembly GCF_015832195.1). Lineage (NCBI taxonomy): Eukaryota > Metazoa > Chordata > Aves > Passeriformes > Motacillidae > Motacilla > Motacilla alba. Next base: position 492,052 of record NC_052043.1, on the reverse strand, counting down.
TCTCCTCGTAATTAGGTTTGCCTCTGCTTCGGGGAGGTGATCGTGCTGAGCGAGCCTCTTGCATTCGAAGAATTTGGACTCTGAAGATGTTTGGGATATTTTTGATACCTGAAGGGTTGCCTGATGCCACATTTTCAAGCCACAAACAATTTTCTGTAGCTTTTGGCCACTCTGAGGGCAGAGTGAGGTGGCCCTGAACCCCAAGGAGTGCAAACATGCCCTGCTTGGCTCCTAATTTACGAAACTTGTAGGGTTACATAACTGAATTTTCATTCTTTAGCTAAAAATAAAAAATGGAACATAAAAGCTATTTTCATCTTACTTAATGAGGGCATCTCTGCTTTTATTTCAGCTTTTCTGAGGCATTTCAATAGAGGGATGGGGATGGTTGAGGAGCTCTTTATTGAAGCTGGACAATTGTTTCCCGGCCTCCATCAGATCCCTGCTCAGGAGGAATATTTGCTTTAAGAAAAGAAGGTCCCTTTTAACTCAGCCTTTTCTGTGAGAAATTTATTTTTAGGTTGGTTTGTAGTAATTGCTGCTGGCTTGCACCTCAGCTGTGTGGGGTGGGGCTGGGGCTGCTTTTTGGGGCTCCTTTCTGGGTTTGCTTTGTCTGCTGCTCTCCACGAGTCACCCAAGCACCCAAAGTTTGGTGATAATAAAGAAGAAGTGATCCCTGCCTGCCAATCCTCTGCACCATTCATCGCTAGCTAACAGCACTCACCGAAATCAACAGAATTTCCAGAGTGTCGAGCTCCATCTAAACAGAACCAAAAAGAATTCCTTCCTTTGTGGATATCAAATAATAAACGAGCTGCGAGCGGAGCCCTCTCCTCTCTGCCCTCTGTTGAGTTAGCAGCAGCATCCACCCCTGCCAGGCTGCCAGGGAAGGAGGGTGTCCCTCCGGGAGCTGCCAGGGCCTGGCCTTTGCTTTCCATCCCCTCCTGCCAGGCTGCCAGGGAAGGAGGGTGCCCCTCAGGAGCTGCCAGGGGCTGGCCTTTGCTTTCCATCCACCCCTGCCTCTCCTGCCAGGCTGCCAGGGAAGGAAGGTGCCCCTCAGGAGCTGCCAGGGGCTGGCCTTTGTTTTCCATCCACCCCTGCCTCTCCTGCCAGGCTGCCAGGGAAGGAAGGTGCCCCTCAGGAGCTGCCAGGGGCTGGCCTTTGTTTTCCAGAGCTCTCCGATCAGGTTTGCTGCCTGCTGTAGCTCTGCTTGGCTCCCTGCCCGGCGATAGAGCACAACTCTGAAGAATAGTCACTATTTTAAGGCTCCAGTTTGCTGTATCCTGTTTTTGCTGCTCAGTTGTGACTGTGAAGTTTTAAACAGTAAACCTTTGTTCACCAGAAATAGCCGAGTGTTTTTAAACACACAGTCCCAGCCCGTGCGTTGAGTTTAATTCTTTGTTACGATGGTTTTGTTTGTATCTTTAAGTCCTGCAAGGTGTGTTCTAGTGACTCTTTGCCCTCGACCACCCAATGATTCACATTCATTCGTTTTGGGGAGAAAAATGCAGTTTTTCTCTGTTGTCAATGTTCAGTGATTAGAAAAGAAATAAAACAGAAATAAAGAATAAAAAATAATCCCAGCATTAAATGCTGTTACCTCCTCTCTTCCCTCCTCTTTCTGGCTCCTTTTCTTTGGGTCCGCAAAGAAAAAATGATTTTTCTTGTGAAAAGAGATTGTCTTTTTCTTGTTAAAAAAATTCTTTAAAAAAAAAATTAATATTTGAGTGCACTGTGAATTTGGGGGTGTAAACAGTGCTGGGGTGTGAGATCTCTCCACTCTGGCAGGAGCTGGAGGAGGCAGCTGGGGCAGAGCTGTGGGCCTGGCTGATTTCTCCAGCCCCAGTTCCTCGGGGTTTTATGGCTCAGAGCTGGGGAGCTGCTTGCAGCTCCTGAAGGAGAACCTAAGGGGCCCTGGAATTTGGAGATGACTCATGAGAGGACGAAACAATCCTGTTAAGTGATTTGAGGTCTTAAATAATCTCTTCAACAGGAAGGTGAAGAAAACATGAACTCATGAGTAATAATTGGCTCTCGTGGAGTGCTGGGAGTGCAGCGGGGGCTTGGCCAGGGCTCAGCTGATCACTGCTCTGCTGATCAATAACAGCTCAGCTCCCGTGAACGCAGCGTTTGGGCTGCTCTGGAATGCTCTGAGCTCAGGATCATTGGCACTGCAGTTCTGAGTTGGGTTCTTGGGGTGTCCTGGGCATGGCCAGGAGCTGGGCTTGATCCTGAGGGGTCCCTTCTAACTCAGCCTTTTCTGTGATAAATTCATTTTAGCTTGATCCTGATGGGTCCCTTCTAACTTAGTGTAGTCTGTGATAAATTTATTTTAGGTTGACCCTGAAGAAATAAATTAATTTTATGTTGACCCTAAAGAAATAAATTAATTTTAGGTTGACCCTAAAGAAATAAATTTATTTTGGGTTGATCCTAATAATGGGATCCCTTCTCAGGATCAGACTTTCCTGTGATAAATTCATTTGGGCTGTTTTCTAGGGATGCTGGGTTGCACCTCAGCTGTGTGGGGCAGGGCTGTGTCTCTCCTTTTTGGGCTTCTTTTTTGGGTTTGCTTTGTCTCCTGCTCTCCACGAGTCACCAAGTGCCCACAGTTTGATGATAACAAAGCAGAAGTGATCCTTGCCTCCCTGTCCTCTGCTCCCTGGCCATGCAAAAAGGAGTGCTTTTAGCCCCAAACCCAGAGGGAGGGAGTGCCCTCCTCAGGTTATCACAGCTGGGTAGGAACTCGCTCCATCCCCTCCTTGTCCTCTGTCTGAGCACAGAATTTGCTCTTGTGCCCTAATTTTGGGAGGTTTTCCAGCAGCTGCAGGGCCTCCTGCAGGTGTTGCAGCCTTTGAGCCCTCAGGATTTTCCTGGGAAGCCCCTGGAAGTGCAGGATTGAAGCAATGCTATCAGGTAACCTTCAAAACAATCACATTTACAAAGGCTGGAGGCAGCTGCCTGGCTGTGCCCTTCCCCGTGCCTGGCAGTTTTTATTACTCTCCCAATGAAAACAGCTTTTTCTCGATCCCAGGTTGTTTTTCCGTGGAGCTCCTGTTTCATTCCAGGAGATGGAAGAGGAGGATTTCGCTTCCCCTTTGCTGGTGGGAGCTGGAACAATTCCAGGCAGCAGCACAACCCTTTGCTCCTGCTCCTTGGAGGTGTCACCTCCTGCTTTGTTGTTAATTTTTGAAGTTTTGGAGAAAATTTGGGGGTTTTAGTGCGTTGGAGGTGAAAAAAATCCCTGAAAATCAAGGCTGGCCTGAGGAAGGAGTTGCTTGGGAAATGTCTCGGTGGCAGAAACAAAACTGCTGCTCTTTTGTGGCTGCTAAATTCCAAGATATTACAACAGCTTCCTTCCCTTCAAAAAAAGAACCCAAAAAGGCAACAAAAATGCTTTTTTTTGGCCTTTTCCTGCATTTTTTGTTCTTCCTGGCTGCGTTTGCTTGGCCTGAGAGCTGTGTTTGTGTCCTGACACGGCGATGGGATAATGGAACAAATCCTTAAAAGTGACTGCAGCGACAGTTGTGCTGCTGGAGGAGTAAACAATGATGTAGCAGTTCCACGAGCCCGGGGTCACATCCAGTTCATCCCATATGTCTGCAGTTTCTCGGGGTAATTTTCACTTCGTTTCTAGTAGACATTTGGCTTCCTGTTTTGGCTTTGCTTGTCCCCTTCCCTGCAAAATCCATCTCTCCAGGACCCCGGCATCCTTGGGAGCCCAGCAAGGGTTGGCACAGGCAGCAAGGGAAACTTGCCGGGCTTGTCCTCACTCCTCTGTCCAGAGCCAGCCTTCAAATCTGCACTTTCACGACACTAAAAACACCCAGAAAATTAAAAAAAAAAAATCCAAACTGTTGCAAAACATTTTGTTCCAAGCTGCTGCTGGAATCCCTGAGGTCCCCAGCGAGGCAGGCAGAGCAGCTGCTCTCACTGTGGATTATCCCTTTCCTCTCAACTTCAGCCTTCATTTCCTCTCCCCTCCTTCCTGGGAGGAACAGCTGCGCCTTTGGAGCCTCTGCTGCTCTTGGAGCAGGGCTGGAAACTGCAGGAAATGGGTGACTTAAAAATCTGCCTCTTCCTGAGTGTGACAGCCCCGGCCGAGGGAGGCTCGGGCCCTTATCCTGACTGATGGGGCTGGGGAGAGCAGGAGCTGCCTCTGGATCCTGTTCATTCCTCCTCGTGGCCATCAAATGTTGATTATTCCCAAAAAAACCCCGGTTTAGCCCCAAACCTAGAGGAAGGGAGTGCCCTCCTCAGGTTATCACAGCTGGAGAAATCTGCCTCCTCCTGAGTGTGACAGCCCCGGCCCAGGGAGGCTCGGGCTGCTCTGCTCTTTATCCTGACTGATGGGGCTGGGGGGAGCAGGAGCTGCCTCTGGATCCTGTTCATTCCTCCTCGTGGCCATCAAATGTTGATTATTCCCAAAAAAACCCCGGTTTAGCCCCAAACCTAGAGGTTGGGAGTGCCCTCCTCAGGTTATCACAGCTGGAGAAATCTGCCTCCTCCTGAGTGTGACAGCCCCGGCCCAGGGAAGCTCAGGCTGCTCTGCTCTTTATCCTGACTGATGGGGCTGGGGGGAGCAGGAGCTGCCTCTGTTCACTTCTCATGGCCATCAAATGTTGATTATTCCCAAAAAAAGCTCAGTTTGAGTCCCAAATCCAGAGGGAGGGAACGCCCTCCTGAGGTTATCACAGCTGGGATAAGAACTCGCTCCATCCCCTCCTTGTCCTCTGTCAGAGCACGTAATTTGCCCTTCTGCCCTAATTTTGGGAGGTTTTCCAGCAGCTCCTTTGTGCTCACAGGGCACCGGTTGGGATTCCTGAGCCCCTCTTTTATCTCGCCGCTGACAGCAGCCTGCTCACCTGCTGCACTTGCAGATATTTTTTATCTCCCGAGTCTCAAGCCCTTTCCTCGAGGATCGGGGTGTTTTATCACGGAATTTGAGCCGTGGTTTGCTGTTATCACACCTTTTTCTTTCTCTGAGGTGCTCTGGAAGACAATTTCAAACATGTGGCTTTGCACCATAAGATTTATTTCCCTCGTTTATCAGGGCATTGAGGATAAACTCCATTATTTCCATGCTACAGGTGCCTGCTGAGGTGAAAATATTGCTGTCGTTAGATTTCATGATATTAATTTTTAATTACACGGGAAATTAAAATAAAAAGCTCAACTCGCAAATCCATCTCTTCAGCCACCTATTGAATATTTGATAACAGCATGGGTGAATTGATATCAGTAACATGTAAATAATGGAAGTATTTGTAATTATTTGCAATAAATTATCCAAAGCGTGATAAAATGATAAAAACAATCAGTATTCACCCGAGCTCTAAAAGCATTATAGACATTAAAAAGTCCAGAAGTCTTCCCAACCTTCATTCATCTCCTCTTTTTTCATTTAAATACATTTTTTAAAATTTAAATCAATTTGAATTCATTTATCCTCACTGCCCAGGGGGGATCCAGAGGTGCTGGTGGCTGACTGGGATCCTCTGGAATATTTGGAATCTCTTCATTTATCCCCACTTTTCCCTGCATTGCTCCGGGTTTGGAGCTGCTGATGGAGAATGAAACCTGCAGGGAAGAACTCCAGAAGAGGAATTCCAGAAGAGCCTTTCCGCATTCCCCTGCTGGGATTTTCCCCATTTCCCAGGAGGATCCCAGGGGTGGGAACAGTTTGGGACCTGGAACCAAATCCTCTGCCCCTGGAGCTTGTTCTGTGCTCAGAACTTCCTGTCTGCTCGTTATTTTGATTTTATTGATTTTAATTTTCAGCTTGGGGATGCGGAGAGGCACCAGCAGCTGCTGGAATGAGCAGAATCAGCAGGAATTCCCTTTTCCTTGCTTCTCCAGGATTTTCTCTTACCCATTTGTGATTCTTTCCTCGTTGCATTAAGGAAATCCCAGGCAGTTTTCAGGGAGGGTGGGTTCATAAACGAGTTATTTGAGTGTATTAATATTATTTCTTAATTTTATTTATTAATTAATTATTTGAGTAGCAAACTTTTTTGAGTAGCAAAAAGTTGAGTTTTTAAAACTCAGATTTTAGTGTGAATTTTGAACTTTTAATAGAAAAATGTTCCCCTGGGCAGCCGGAGTCTGGGTGTTCGGAGAGTTTTTGGCACCTTAATGAACTTTTAAATAATTAAAGGGTTAATGAGGTGATTCATAGCTCCTGAAAGCACTAGACCCGAATCATTAAACCGCTGTTAGGTCTCTTTCTTTTTAACTTTTATTTGCTTTTCTGATCAAATCTCCTGGGAGGCTCGGTCCCGCAGGATGGCAGCGGGAGCTGCAGCTGCCTGGGACTCGTGTTCAATCCCGCTGCACCTGGGCAGCCTCTTCTCCTCTCTGGGGCTTCCTGACATCCCAAATCCCGCAGCAGGGCTGGGTGCTGCAGATCCCTGGGGATTCACCCCTGGCTGAGCACACTCAGCCTGGCACCAGAGGATTTCCCAATAATGCACCCCTCAAACTCCCTAAATCCTGCCTGCAGAGCTCACGGCCCAATTGAGCTTTAATAATTATTGTAACAATTAAGCTTTTATAATACTTTTCTAATTTCAATCTCTGCTGCTTTTGCTGCTCGTTAGGCTGGGGGTGCTAAAGAGGAAGGGTTTTTAAAGGGTAAAAAATGAAATGATAAGAAAGCTCGGGTGGAAACTGCAAGGCAGTGCGAAAGCTGTTATCACCAAATCTCTGCTTCCTGTAGTCAGCAGATAGCTGGGCTTTTATCAGACGGCCACTCCACCCTCTCGATATCCTTCTGGCAGTCCACACTTCATCTGTTCAAAAAGGCTTTTTAAGAAAAACCCTTGCTGTGGATTTGGGTTGGTTTTAGTGCCAAAACTGCCAAACTGCCCACGAAGTTCTGCCCTCAGGTTTGTAATTCACTCTGAATTTGTCAGGGGAGAATTTCAGTAAGTATTGAAGTATTGAAGTAAATAAGTATTTAAAGTATTGAATTCTCAATAAATGCTTAATTCGATTCCCATCTGCATATTAGGAAATCTGTAGGAGAGCTGGATTTGTGTTCAGGGTATCGTTTCTCTCTTTATTTATTATTTTTTTAATGGTAGAACTTGAATCTGTCCCTACAAACACAGCTGGGTGTCCAGCAAATGGTAACCCAAATGGAAAAATTGATGTTTTTCATATAAACGTTCAGATAAATTGTGATTTTTTCGTGATTACATTGGACTTTAAAGAAAAAAAGGAGGATTTAAAGTTAAGTGGAATAAGAGAAAGGCTGGTGGAAGGACAATGACAGATTCTGTTTGGATCTGGTGTTTGGGGAACATTTCTTCAGAACAAGAAAAGCGAGCAGAAATAAAATGGTTTAAGAAGCAAAAGCTGTTTCCTTACCAAGAGCTTCCTCGGGAAGGAGCTGGGATATTTAGCAATATTTTCAGCTGTCGGGAGCTGCTCTTGGCCACAGAGCAATGGAAAAGCTGCAGTGTGGAGTTCTCGTGGTTCATGAAATTAATAAATCTGGTGAGCCCTGTAATTCCTGATCATCCTCCCCTGTTTAATTCATCCAGAATCCAAATTGCACTAATTGAACCCAAGGCCAGGAGATAACCCCAAGGCTTGGTAGCACCTCCAGAGTAACTGGAATTTTTCTGTTAAGAAAAGGCTTTTCCTTCTTGTTTTCTTTTAAAATCAAACCTCTCTCCAAAGCTCATCGCCAGTCATGCCATGAACCTGCTCCACCTCGCAGGGTGGATGGAGAGGAAAGAGAAATCATTTCATTTTAGCCACAGCATCTGTTTTCCTGAGGGGTGGAGAGGCCCTGGCAGAGCCTGCCCAGAGGAATTGTGGATTTCCATCCCTGGAAGTGTCTGAGGCCAGGCTGGAGCCACCTGGGATGGGGGAAGGTGTGGGGAGGAATTAAATAGTATTTAAAGTCCCTTCCCAAACTTTGATTCTGGATTTTATTCTGGATTCCCACTGAGGTATCTCAGAGAAATTTGCAGCTTTTTTTTTTTTGGAGAGAAGGGAAAAACCAGAGCTGATTTCACTCCTGATTTCCTGCTGCAGCGACAGCAAGCTCCTAAGATTCAAACCAAGTTTTCTTCCAGCTAAGAATGCAGAGCTCGGGGGCGCTCAGGACACAAATGCTGCTCTGCTTGCTCTTGATCTTCCCAGATTGCAAGTGGCAGTTGTTGATGGGCTCAATAAGCGCAGGGTCTGGGGCCGCTGTCTCCTGCAAGCAGGAGCTGAGCGGAGCAGCTCTCCCCGTGTGCTGATGGATGGGAGCGGCGAGCAGCAGTCCCTGCTCTGCTTTCTGGCACACATCTCCTCTGCGGGAGTGTTTATCCGAGCTCCAGTTCGTGCTGCAGCCAAGGCACTGAGCAGCCCCGGCTCCCCGGCCCCGGGCTCGCCTCAGCTCCGTGCGAGTGCAGCAGCAAGACAAATGCTGCCGACCTCCCTGGGCCCTGCTGCTGTGAGGTGGGACTATCCTGAGAAAAAACCCCAAATCCTAAAAAAACACAAAGCCACCCCCTCCTCCCTGGGTGCCTTTTGGAGGTTCTTGAAAGGAAACCAACACCTGTTGAAATAGTTACTTCAGTGTTTGGCCCAAATCCCAAACGAGGCTTTTTTATTTTTTTTATGTTTTTCTTTCTATTTTTTTTCTTAACAACAAAAACATATGCAGGGGCCAGGGAAAAAGCACAGCTAGTTCTGATATTGTGCTTTTTGTGCTCTGAGTTGGAGGGGCTGTGACTCATTAAGTGATACTAACACAGGGTTTCTCTAATTTCACGTCTTGCTTCGGGAGTTGCGTGGCAAAATATTGCACAAGAGCAGCAAAGGGGCCTTTCCTGCTCCCCACAGGGGACCTTTCTGAGCCATCGGCAGGGAAAACTGGGAATGCTTTATAAACCTTCAGCCTGAGGGGATCGTCTGCCCTTTTATAAGAAAAAACCCCTCAGCCACTTTGTGGGTGGTGTCTTGCCCCAAGAACGAGGTTTTGGGAGCACCCTGGCGAAGGCTGGCCACAGCCTGGAGCTGCTTTCCCACCTGATCCTGGGGCTCTGTGCTCGGGGGAGCCTTCATCTCCACTCAGCTCCTCACTCACATTGGTTTGGTCCCTCAGCTCAAGCACAGAGGTTTTTACTGTCTGCAGTTGGAAATTGCTGGCTTCTGGGGGAAATTCTGTGAATAAAAGGTCTTTGAGTTTTCTAGGAATCGTTTGAATGTCAGGAAGATGCGTGAGCTGTCCTCAGGGTGAGCTTGTACCCAGGGACTATTTTAATGTAAGATTCCTGCCTGGGAAGGGGGGGAGGCTCTGGGATGGAGTTCCCAGAGCAGCTGTGGCTGCCCCTGGATCCCTGGTAGTGCCCCTGGAGCAGCCGGGGATGGTGGGAGGTGTCCCTGCCGTGGCAGGGCTGGGATGAGATGATCCTTAAGGTCATTCTGGAGTTCTGTGATCCTCATCCTCCATGGATGCTGCCCAAAGTGCTGGCATGGAGGAAACAGGCTGAGCCTTTTCTCTGCATCCTGTCTGGGTGTGGTGTGGGCACCTGGAGCATCTCTGGACATGCCTGAACACCCCTGAGCATCCCTGAGCACCCCTGAACATCCCCAAACACCCCTGAGCATCCCTGAACACCCCTGAACATCCTCGAGCACCCCTGAGCTCCTCTGAGCATCCCTGAACATCCCTGAGCACCCCTGAACACCCTGAGCACCCCTGAACATCCCTGAGCACCCCTGAGCAGCCTGAGCACCCCGAAGATCCCAGCTGAAGCTCCAGCAGTGTCTCCAGCTGTGGGCAGACCCTGGGCTGTTTTTCTGGAGGGTGCTCCCTGGGTGCAGTGAGCTCTGCACGCCCTCCCCGTGTCCCTGTCCTGCAGGGAATTCCTGGGGTGGTTTGGTTATTCCTCGGCTGAAGGGATTTTCTGTGAAAAGCTTTGTTTGAAAAGCTGCCTCTGCCTTTTCCTTGGCCCTCTCTCCCTGCCCTTCCTCCGGGGCTTTTCCTGCTGCAAGGAACCTGTGGAGAGGGTCGGCCCTCCTTTGTAAAAGCTGGATTGATGCCTTTTAATGGTTTCCATTCTCAGTGATCGCAGTGTCACGTTGTGCTGGTCCTAACAGTTGAAATTGTATTTTCCTCCTCCTTTTCTTTCAGCTACAGCTGCAGAAAACCCAATATTTGCAACTGGGGCAGAGCCGTGGCCAGTACTACGGGGGGTCGTTGCCAAATGTGAATCAGATTGGGAACAGTGCCATGGATCTCCCCTTCCAGGTGAGCTCAGAGCTTTTTCCTTGGATTTGGGGGTGAATCCTGGGCTGGGATGCTGCTGTGTCCTCCCGGGCAGCTGCTGGTCCAGCAGTCAGCACCCTGGTTTCAAAACTTCTGCTGGGGTTGGGATGTTGGGTGGGTTTTGTGTTGATTTTGGTAGATTTTAGTTCTCCTGTCCCTGCTTGTGAGGCTCTGGGGTCAGGAGTACTCTGAGAGGTGCAATTCCTGATGAAATCTGGGAAGATGCTGTGAATTCAAAATGGGAGGAAATAAAGGTGAATACTCTGAGAGGTGCAATTCCTGATGAAATCTGGGAAGATGCTGTGAATTCAGAGCAAAATGGGAGGAAATAAAGACGATGCTGGGCTGGGGGTGGAGGAATCAATGTGCATTTTCTGTGGGAGGAGTTTTGGGAGAGGGGAAGAGCAGTGGGACACAAAGTGGTATCAGAATAATCCCTTTTTTGGGGGCTGGCTGGAAAGGGAATGTAAGAATGTCCTGGCTGGGTTTTGTGACTGCAGGGATGATGCACCTTAAACAGAAAATCAGAGTTTCAGGTGGATATTTTGCCGTTTGAAGCATGTTTGCACTGAGGATGTTGTCCGAGGACAGGATTAGTTGGTGGATCCTTTGTGGACTCTCCCAATTTCCACGTTTGGTTGATTTAGAGAGCTCAAAATGATGAACATTTCTGCACTGGTTTTCCTTTTTTGAGCAGTCAGAGGTACAGTTGAGCTCACGAGGATGTGGTGGGAAGGAAATTTTGCAGTTTGTGGTTTTCTGATGAAGGCTGCTTAATAAAGATGGAGAAACTCTTGCTGACCTCCTCTAACTGCTTCTTGAAATCGGTGCAGACAGCTGAATTTGGGCAGGTTAAAAGCTTGAATCTCGTGCGAGAGGAGAGGCAAAAGTTCATTTTAATCTTTAATTCTTTGGGGAATACAGAGCAGAGGTTTGTAGTGGATTGAAGTCCCCGGTGTTACTCCACAATGTCTGCTCTGTTCAAGCTTTTTGTTAAGGAGGTTAAGAATTCCTTTTGAACAAGAATATTTCAGTATTTCTGTGCTTGGTGGCCATCACTGATGGTTTTTCCCTGCACTCTTTTAATGCTGACTGCTGAAAAGGGAATATTCACAAACTTGTGAATGACTGGAGGAGGAAACAAACTATCCTTAAACCCCGGGGTTTTCTATATTTTTTCACACACGCACTCTAAAAAAAAACCCCCAAATTGATGTTGTTCCAGATAACAAATGGTGCCAAACAACAAAACAACCCCGTGTGTTTGTAGCAGGGGGGAAAAGCTTCCCAGGTTTTTCCGTCTGGAGCTGCAAGCACGACTGCAGCCAGCTCTGGGACAGTGTGGAGGCAGAGCCTGGGTGGTTGTGCCTGCTGAGAGCGTTGGTGTCTGAGCATCTTCTGCTTCTTTGATTTGCAGCACAACGGAGCTCTGGCTGAAGCCTTTGGAGCAGTTCCTGTCTCTTTGGTAAACAAGTTTCTAGGTCTGTGCAAATACGTATTTAGGACTGGTCCCTTAGCCCAGGTGGATACGTATTTCTGCACAGCTGCTCTGCCCTGCACAGGAGTTATTTGGTTCACCCCCAGCCCCTCAGGACTGCAGGGCTGCCACACCAACCCAGGTTGTGCCGTGCATCCCAGTCTGGAACGTGCAAATGATTCCTGTGCAGACTCCCTGCACTCGCTGTCGTGTGGTCATTTCTGGGTTTTGGGGGTTTCTTTGGTGCAGCCCGTGGATTATCCAGCCTTGGCCTGTGGTTTCGGCAATCTCTGAGCATGTGCACTCAGCCTGCATGTTTCAATCCGTGGGGAAGGGCAGAATGAATTCCCAAATCCCGCTTGGCACCAGGAGGCACCAAAATATCAAGCAGCAGTAGGTAGCACTCCTCCTTCCCCCTCATCCACCTCAGCTGGGTTGATTTCCTGATACATCCTGAAAGGACCCGTGGAGAGCACGGAGCTTTTTCCTTCCTGTCTGTATTGAGCTGCCTTTTTCATGGTTTGGGGGCTTTGGGGTCTGGTCTCAAATCCTTGAATGCTTTTCAGGGGAGTGAAACCCTTTTAGTTCTTCATTTTCCCAAATACAATCAATACTCAGATCAATTACTTATTTTTAATAATTTTTTCCCTGTAGTTAAACATCTCATGCCATGCAGAGATGGGGAATTTTAACCCAGGAACATTGCAATATATAAATAAATAATATATAAATAAATTTTACAGGAAGGTTGCTGAGAGAAGCCAGACCTGCTGGGGGTGATCTCCATTTCCTCAGGTGTTTTCTGGTTCCCTAAATTCAGGATTCTTTTGGGATCTTGGTTCCTGGAAAGCCAGGGAGCAGCACTGCCCCAAATTCCCTCTTTCTGTCAACTCTAGCCCTGATTTGGGACACATTCTCTGTCTGTTTGTGCCACTGCTGCACTCAGATGAGATTTTTATTGTGTTTTTGATAAGGAAATTGTGCCAATAAAAGGTAAAACCCTAAGAAATAGCTGTTTTTACCTGGAAATTTTTGTCTTTATAATTTTATGCTTTGGCCTCCCTTTAAATTCCAGGTGAGCCCTGTGCTCAGGGCTGGCTGCTCCTTTTTTAGCAGCCCTGTGCTGACACCACTGACATAGGAAATTGCTTTTCCTGTTGACCTTCCAAGCACGCATTTGCAAATTTTGCTGCCTTTTGGGCTGTAACAACAGAAAAAAGGAGGAGTTTGAGACCTTTTGTCACTTTGGAATGATGAGTGTTCCCACTTGTGTGTGGGGATTGTTGCTCAGGGCTTGCAGCAGAGATTAAAGCACCGTGTTTGAATTTAAAACCCTTCAAATTGAGATTCTGTTTGAGATTTCTCAGCCAAGTGAGGAAGTGAAGCACAAACCCCACGATCTGAAGTGCTGAGAGTCCTGGAAAAAGTCACTGTGCTCCTTTCTAGTCCCCTGTTGCCTTAAATATTCTGCTGCATATAAAATGTTGGCCCTGAAATGAGAAAATAAACACCAGAGCCCCTCTGCAGCTCTGTTAACACAGCCTGTGTGTGCAGAGGGGGTGAGCAGCCCAGTATTTGCCGAGGAGAAAAGGCTTTAAAATAGTAGAAAGACTCTGGAAAAAGTTCATCCAAACAAAGCCTTTCAAAATAAATGCAAAGCTTTATAGAAATAATCTTTTCAACAGCCAAAGCTGACACTTGGAAAAAAAAAAGAAGAAAGAAAAAGGGATGAATGTGGAAGCCAGATGGTTTCATGGCTTGGCAGACAGGACAGTGCATTTGCCACGTGCAGCACCTGAATGGAGGAGGAAATTTTGGATTTCCAAACAGATGGTGTTGAGGGACTCAGCAAAGCTGTTCGCATTGGCAGGGAGTGCAAGGCTGGGGAGGATTTTTCTCCCTGGAGAGCCATAAATCGCTGCTGGAGTACGAGCAGAGATTGACCCCTCGGTGCTTCCTTCGTCCCCCCGGGACGCACTGGGAAGGGCTGTGGAAAATGGGAAAGTTTTCCAGTTTAGCCTGGGAATTCATCTTCCCTGTCCTTCCCCTGCCATCCTCCTGCTCTGAAGTCATCTGCTCAGGATGTCAGCGAGATAAGAGTCCAGGTGGGATCATCCCACCTGGGGTCACTGAAGGAGCTGAAAATCACTTCAAACCCGCCCGACAGAGGAGGAAGGAAACTGCTTTTCTTTTCCTTTTCATTCTCTCGGTGCCCCCTTGAAAGAAGCGTGCCGCAAGGAGGGGTGAGAGGCAGCCCGGGAGCAGGCGGCGCGTCCGGGGAATGCTGAGCTCCGCGTGCAGCTCCTCCTGCATCTCCCGCCCGGTCGGGCTCTGGATGTCGGCATGTTCCTCCCGTGCACCCTGCATGCTGCACCAAGGGCATGTGGGCAGCGCCTGGCGGCTCCTGCCAGCTCGGCCCCGGGGCTTCGGGGCTGCCAGGCTGCGAGGGCAGCGCTGGGCCGGGCGCTCCGGCACGGCCCCTTCTGGAGGAGGCAGCTTTCCCTCGAAGCTGTCGAGGAAAAACCAAACCACGCATCTCGGGTAGAGTCTGACTGCTCAGAGCCAGCCGGCCTGCGCAGGACGAGGAGGAGGAGGAGGAGGCTCTGGGCAGGCCGGGCTGTTGCCCTGTGGCTGATCCCCGTGTCTCCCCCAGACCCCGTTCCAGTCGTCGGCCCTGGACACGAGCAGGACCACGCGGCACCACGGGCTGGTGGACAGAGTGTACCGGGACCGGAACCGCCTGGGCTCGCCCCACCGCCGCCCGCTCTCCGTGGACAAGCACGGCCGGCAGATATCCTTGGCACCAGGGCTGCCCCCCACCATCCCTTCTGCTCCTCCCTGGGGCTGCCCCACCATCCTCACCATCCCTTCTGCTCCTCCCTGGGGCTGCCACACCATCTTCACCATCCCTTCTCCTCCTTCCTGGGGCTGCCCCACCCCAACACCCTTCTGCTCCTTCTCCTGAGGGGGCCACACCATCCTCACCATCCCTTCTGCTCCTCCCTGGGGCTGCCCCCCACCATCCCTTCTGCTCCTCCCTGGGGCTGCCCCCCACCATCCCTTCTGCTCCTCCCTGGGGCTGCCCCACCATCCTCACCATCCCTTCTGCTCCTCCCTGGGGCTGCCCCACCATCCTCACCATCCCTTCTGCTCCTTCCTGGGGCTGCCCCACCCCAACACCCTTCTGCTCCTTCTCCTGAGGGGGCCACACCATCCTTACCATCCCTTCTCCTCCTTCCTGGGGCTGCCACACCCCAACACCCTTTTGCTCCTTCTCCTGAGGCTGCCACACCACCCAGTCCCTTCTGCTCCTCTCCCTGAGGCTGCCATCCCTTCTGCTCCTGCTCCTGAGGCTGCCCCACCGTCCTCACCATCCCTTCTGCTCCTCCCTGAGGCTGCCCCTCCACCCCTCCTGTCAGTGGTTCTGCCAGGATAATTGCAATTATTCCTGGGAAAAGATTTCCTGCTGGAGTGGGAGTGTTGCTGCCTTAACCCTGGCCCACGTGGACAGCTGCCCCTATGGCACCGTGTACCTGTCACCGCCGTCGGACACCAGCTGGAGGAGGTGGGTGCCACCACCCTGGGGCTTTGGGCAGTTCCCTGACCCCGCAGCACTTGGGATTGTGCCTTTAGAAATTCAGAAACTCGGTTTTGAATTCACTGGGGCTCGTTTTAGATGAGCTTTAAAATTAAGGTGTCTGCAAGTGATGCTTTAATTTACTGATACCTTTTTAAAGGTAAATCCTTCAAGTTTAATCTTTAAAATTCCTTAAAAATCTTTAAAAATCCAGAAGCTCTCAGGCACAGCCCAAGACTTGGACATTTCTCCGGGTGCAGGAACTGGGAATGTTCCAGTGGGGGGGAACACAGAGTTGCACTTTGAGGGTGGCCACCCTCACAAAGTTCATCCTGAGATGTGTTGGCCATGAAAATTCCCATCTTCACAGCATCCTGCACCTTCCTTTGCCTCCTCCCAACCAGGAATGTTTGTTTTAACCACCTCAATAACCAAAGTGTGGCTAAACAGCTTAAAAATGGCATTATTTGATCATATTTCATCTGTACAAAGCAGAAAACTCTGTTCTAACAAGGGCAACCCATTTATCTGTGTTCCTCTCAGTCCCATTATTGAAACCATTGCTCTTCAAGCTTGAACTAATTTGTTCTGCAAATTGATTGTTTCACGAGGAAATTCTGCCTGCTTTCTGCCACATGGAGAGTTTTGGGTTTTAATGCACAGTGTTGAGGTTTTACCGAGTTGTTGCTTCTATCTGAGAGGAAAATTCTTTTTGTTTAGTGAAGCTGACAATAAAAACATTGTGGGTTTTGCTTTCTCTCAGGACAAATTCTGATTCTGCCTTGCACCAGAGCACCATGACTCCAGCTCAGCAGGAATCCTTCTCAGGAGGGTCACAGGACATGCAGCAGAAAAGAGGTGAGCAGAAAAAAAAAAAGATAAAAAAGAATTATTAGAATGGAATCCCCAGGGATTGGGGATTTTCCAAACACGTTCCATGTGAAATTCAGGAGTGC
The DNA here is from genome assembly GCF_015832195.1 of Motacilla alba alba. Lineage (NCBI taxonomy): Eukaryota > Metazoa > Chordata > Aves > Passeriformes > Motacillidae > Motacilla > Motacilla alba. Next base: position 475,769 of record NC_052043.1, on the reverse strand, counting down.
TGGCACTTCCTGTGACAGCACTCGGATCACGTTCACCTTTCTGGCTGCTGAAATCCGGGGAAAATGGCACCAAACAAAGGGAGAAGTTTTTCCTGAGCCCCAAATTTTGTCATTCCTGCCCTGGGGAGGATCCTCTGGGCTGGGGGTGGCTCTGGAGGCGCTCCTGGAGCAGCGTGGAATTCCCAGCATTTCAGTAGGGACCCAGAGGGGAGGGGCAGAGGCTGCACCCCGAGTTTATTGTGGCTGGGGGATCCCCAGGGGCATCCCCGGGGAGAGGCAGATTCCAGGGGATCCCAGAGCAATTCCAGGGGATCCCAGAGCTGTTCCAGGGGATCCCAGAGCAATCCCAGAGCAATCCCAGGGGATCCCAGAGCAATTCCAGGGGATCCCAAAGAACAATTCCTGGGGATCCCAGAGCAATTCCAGAGCAATTCCAGAGGATCCCAGAGCAGTTCCAGGGGATGCCAGAGCAGTTCCAGGGGATCCCAAAGAACAATTCCAGAGGATCCCAGAGCAGTTCCAGAGGATCCCAGAGCAGTTCCAGGGGATGCCAGAGCAGTTCCAGAGGATCCCAGAGCAGTTCCAAAGGATCCCAAAGAACAATTCCAGAGGATCCCAGAGCAGTTCCAAAGGATCCCAAAGAACAGTCCCAGGCTGGAGCAGCTCGGGCACCCTCAGCTCTGGTGCCCTCTGCTGGGCCCTGCTCCTGCTCCAGCGCGGGAATTGCTGACCCTGAAGGGCTCCAACAGCCCTCAGATCCCAAAGAAATCCCAGATCCCAAAGAAAAGCCCCAAATTTGACCCTTCAGCAAACACCTACAGACACCCACAGACACCTACACCTGCAAAAGCTCCCTGGGAGGTTCCAGCAATCCAATCAGTTCTCAGCAAATTTTTATTTTAAAAGCAGTTTCATCCTCCTTGAGAATTTAAACTTTGTAAGATTTTCCCAAAGGTTAAATCCCAAATTATTGATGATTCCTTTTAATCTCCTTTCCTTTCAGTTTTGTTGCTGACTGTCCCTGGAATGGAAGAAGCCACCTCTGATGCAGACAAAACCCTCTCCAAGCAAGGCTGGGACACTAAAAAGGTGAGAATTGCTCCTTTCAAAGCACAGAAATTCGATTTTCTGAACATTTTTAGATCCATGAATGCTTTGGTCACTGTCAATATTAATAAACTACTTGAGATTGGAGATGAAATGCTGTGTTTAGAAACAAATAATAAAGATTAGAGCAAAGAGAGCATTTTCTGTGGGTGGGAATGCACAGCCTTGCTTACATGAGGAGAAACTAAAATTTCAGTTTTCTTGGATAAAGCAAAAAAAATGATAAATATCTTCTGAGATCTTCCACAGAAACGATGAAATTGAGCTCAGGAATGGAAATATTTCCGAGGCAGTTCCCCCAGCAGCACCTTTGCCTCTCAGTGTCTCTCCCTTCTGTTTCAGACTGGGTCGTCGAGACCGAAATCCTGTGAGGTTCCGGGAATCAAGTGAGTTCCTTTCTGGAAATGTTTTCTTTTAAAAGCACTGAGATCTTTGGGAGGAACTGTGAATATCCCGGTGCTCTGGAATTGTCTGGGAAGGTTCCAGGTACAAACAAGACCTCTGAGGGTCAGAAATACTAAAAAATCTTCTTGGATTGCTTGTTAAAGGTACTTTGAAAAGCTCCAAAAATCTTCTTAATTGGTAAATACATTTTAAAAAGCTCCAAAAAATCTTCTTTATGAAATTTTCTTGTGAAATAAATTTCAAAAAGCTCAAAAAAATCTTAAAGAAATTTTCTTGGTAAATAAATTTTGAAAAGCTCAGAAAAATCTTCTTAATGAAATTTTCTTACTTAATATATTTTAAAAAGCTCAAAAAATCGTAATAAAATCTTCATGTTAAATATATTTTTAAAAATCTCAAAAAATCTTAATAAAATTTTCATGTTAAATACATTTTAAAAAGCTCAAAAAAAGTCTTAAAGAAATTTTCTTGTTAAATACATTTTAGAAAGCTCAAAAAAATCGTAATGAAATTTTCTTGTGAACTAAATTTTAAAAATCTCAAAAAAAATCTGGATAAAATTTTCTTGTGATCTAAATTTTAAAAATCTCAAAAAATATTAAGGAAATTTTCATGTTAAATGCATTTTAAAAATCACGGAAAAAATGTTAATAAATTTTTCTTGCTAAATACATCGCAAAAAAATCTGGATAAAATTTTGTTGTGAACTAAATTTTAAAAAGTCTCAAAATAAAATCTGAATGAAGTTTCCTGGTGGGCTGATTCTCGTGCCACGAGCTGATTCTCAATTCCCGTGCTGTGGGCTGATTCTCATGCCATGGGCTGATTCTCATGCCATGGGCTGATTCTCGTGCCGCGGGTTGATTCCCGTGCCGTGGGTTGATTCTCGATTCTCATGCCATGGGTTGATTCTGATTCCCGTGCCATGGGTTGATTCTCGTGCCATGGGCTGATTCTCACGCCGCGGGCTATTGATTCTCGTGCCGTGGGTTGATTCTCGTGCTGTGGGCTGATTCTGATTCTCGTGCCGCGGGTTGATTCTCGTGCCGTGGGCTGATTCTGATTCCCGTGCCGTGGGCTGATTCTGATTCTCGTGCCATGGGTTGATTCTGATTCTCATGCCATGGGTTGATTCTGATTCTCATGCCATGGGCTGATTCTGATTCTCGTGCCGCGGGTTGATTCTCGTGCTGTGGGCTGATTCTGATTCCCGTGCCGTGGGCTGATTCTGATTCTCATGCCGTGGGTTGATTCTCGTGCCATGGGCTGATTCTGATTCCCGTGCTGTGGGTTGATTCTGATTCCCGTGCCGTGGGCTGATTCTGATTCTCATGCCATGGGCTGATTCTGATTCCCGTGCCCGCTCTGTCTCTCCCGCAGCATCTTCCCCTCGGCCGAGCAGGAGAGCCCCGCGGCGCTGATCCCCGGCACGCACAACACGGGCGGCTCGCTGCCCGACCTGAGCACCATCCACTTCCCCTCGCCCCTGCCCACGCCGCTGGACCCCGAGGAGTCCTTCCCCGCCCTGAGCAGCTCCAGCAGCACGGGCAACCTGGCCGCCAACCTCACCCACCTGGGCATCGGCGCCGGCAGCCCGGGTGAGCGCGCGCGCGAGCACGGCCCGCTCCGGGGCAGGAAGGGGATTTGGTCAGGCACACAGGGCCTTGAGCTCCTCTTCTCGGTGCCCAAATCTCATTTTCTGGGAGTTAGTTTTTGGTTCTTTTTTTATGTTTATTTTTGAATGTTATCTTTCTATTTATTTATTTTTTAGTTTTTTATCCCTCTTGGAATCCCCTGTGCTGAGCCCCAGCATCCCTGGTGTTATGGGAACATCTCCAACAGCCCTTTTGTTTCCATCCCTTTCAAACAGCATTTTTTTTTTTAATGTGAGGATTTTTTAGAGTCTATTATTGAATAATATTTTAATTATTAATTGCTATTTTTAATGTAATTTCCCTGATACTCAGGTAATTACAAAGAGATTGTTTGGTTTTAATTATTGGTGACAGTTGCAAGTCTGTTGATTCCTAGAATAGAAAGGAGGAGTTGTATCCAAAAACACAAATATATTTCCTGTGCTGGGCAGGATTCCCTTTCCCACCTCTCCTGGGCTGGGAGAGGGAAATGACTCCGATCAGGTGAGTTTGGGAGGAAAGAAGAGGATTTAACCTTTTAAAGTTTCAGCTGAAAAATTTTCACTTTTCAGCATCCTTGGAGGAGTTTTCTGGGCTCCAGAGTTTCAGGGATGGCTTTAGGAATCAGGATTTCAGCCACAGTGGATCTCTCCACATTTTTTTCCCCATAATTAACAAAGTAAATTATATAAACCCAGACCGGTGAGTGTGAAACTGCTTTGAAAACATTCCCTGCTCTGGCAAAGACAACAAATTCAAGATTTCCTCACTGACTTCATTCCAGCTTCTCTCTGGAGATGATCCCACACCCCGTCCGCTGCCCCTCTCATCCTTTGGTGCTTTCCAAACTGATTTCCCAACCTTCCCTTGCTGCTGAAACCTCCCTGGGGGCTCTGCCCGCTGTGCCCTGCTCAGGAGGGTCCTGGAGCCCGGGGCTGTGCCCCAGCGCCCCTCAGTGCCCACAGAGCCGGGCTGGGCACCTGCCCGGGCACTGCCTGCCTGCCTGAGCCCCTTCTGCTGCTGCCTCCCTGGCAGCCTGGCCTTCCTGGCCTTCCTGAGCCCGTGCCAGCTGCCCGCGAGCTGCCGGCTCCTGTGAGTGCTGCTCCCTGGCAGCTCCAGGAGCAGCTCACGCTGGCTTGGCCTCACATCCTTCCCTCGCTTCCTCGGGGGTGAAGCAGAAAAGAGCTAAACTCTTGGATTTTTGGCTTGATCTGAACTAAATGATAATATTTGGGTTGTTTGTCCTCACCCCGTGGCGGGTCGTGGCTCCTGGGAGCGTGGTGGACATTTCCTGCCCTGCTGGGCCACTGAAAACGGGCTCTTCCTGCACAACCAGTTTGGCTTCTGCTTTTTCCATTAAAGAGGCGTTTGCTTTTACAATACCTCGGGTGCCCTGTGATAAGGCTGGTTCCAGGATTTGTTATCTCGTTCCCAGAGCCCGAGCCCACGCAAGCAGAGCAGAACCTGCTTTGCTTTTCCCGGCCTGGCCGAGTGCAGGTGTGCGAGCGCGGTGCCTGCGGCGCCTGGAACTGCTGAGGCTGCTCTGCCTCTTCCAATTCCTCATCCTGGCCACCAACCCGACCAACCGTGCCTGGGCTTGAGCCAGGACAACCCGCAGGGCTCTTCCTCTCATCCTGATGCTCTTCAGCCTGACAAAATTAATTACAAACCACCTAACGAGCTCCCGCGCCATCGGCGCCTCCGGTGCTGCCCGCTCAGGCCGCCCTTTTCTCCGGGTTTAGGGAATTCTTTTGGGTACAGAGCTCAGCAGGACCCTGCCGTGTCCCTGCCGTGTCCCTGCCGTGTCCCTGCCGTGTCCCTGCTGAGGGGGTTTGTTGCTCTCTGCAGGAATGACGACGACGCCGGCCCCGTCCCAGCACCGCCAGCCCAGCGTCAGCCCCCTGTCCTTGGGCGCGGACTCACGGCGACCCCAGTCCCAGCAAATGTCCCCCACGCTGTCCCCACTGTCACCCATCACTCAGGTAGGAGCCCAGGGGCAATTCAGGCTTCCTCATCACAGCTTGGTTTGATCTGCTTAATCAAAGAGCCACAGGGCTGTTGGGAAGGAATTCCTCCCTGCGAGGGTGGTGGGAATGGGATGGAATTCCCAGAGAGGCTGTGGCTGCTCCAGCCCTGGAAGTGCCCAAGGCCAGGCTGGACTGGGCTTGGAGCAGCCTGGGATAATAAAAAGTGTCGCTGCCTGTGGGACAAGATGAGCTTTAAGGTCCTTTCCAACCCAAACCATGATTCCATGGACTTCATCTCTTGTTCTGTAATTTCCTCCTTTAAGGGAGTTCCCTAAGTGAGAGCCTTAAAGCAGGAGAGCTTTGTGGAGGGGACAGATTTTACTTCCTCTTCTCTAGAGCTGTGATAAAAACCATCTCTTAGACCACGTTTTTTGTGCTGTCCCAAAGTGAGCTGTGAAATTTGAAAGCCATTTCTCCAGTTTGTGACAGAAACTCAGTTAACTTTTAAAATCGATTTTGCTGTGGCTCTGTGACCCAGGTTGGTGATTTCTGACCTTGAGATTCAAACCTTGAGATACTGGTTTATATGGGATGGTTTGGCTTGGAGGAAACCTTAAACGTCATCCAGTCCACCCCTGCCAGGGACAGGAACATCTCAGAGCAGCTTCTTGACTCTCTGAACCTTTAGGTGCCATTTTTACACCACAAACCACAAACCTGCTTTTTTGGGATTCATTTTTGGATCTGTTTTTCTTTAAATTTTTTTTCAAATTAATTTTTTTTATGTTTTCGTCTCTTGGAATTCCTCGTCCTTGGAATTCCATTCCATAAAATGATGGAATTTGGGGAATTTTGTTCTTTCCCATCAGTTTGGCCTCACTGTTCCTTTGTAGCGTATGTCCAAAAAAGTGGGGATTTTTTATTTAGTCACAGCACCTTTATCTCCTCTTCTCGGTGCCCAAATCTGCTTTTCTGGGGTTCGTTTTTGGTTCGTTTTCTTGGTGTGAAGAGGAGTCCCCTGCCGGCGTGGCTGATCTGCTGCTTCCTTTGCAGGCCGTGGCCATGGATGCATTGTCCCTGGAGCAGCAGCTCCCCCCGTACCCCTTTTTCACCCAGCCCAGCTCCCAGCAGCAGCAGCAGCCAGCGGTGGCCAGCTCCCTGCCCCAGACCCCCCCTCTGCTGCAGAGCTCGGGGCTGCAGAGGGGCCCCCAGCTGCCCCCTCTGTCCGTCACGGTACCTTCCAGCATCCCCCAGTCGCCTCCCGGCAGCCAGAGCCAGCCCTCCGTGGGGATCGACATCAACTCGGTGAGTCTGGCCAGCCTTGGCCTTGGGAGCAGCTGGGGGTGGCCCTGGGGGCTGGCAATCAGCTGGGGCAGCCCTGTCATCGTGAGGATGTCGGGGGGCTGAAGTAAACTTCAAATGGTGTTGGTTAAATGAACCTTCAAGTGTTTCCTAGAGGGAAATTTTCATTAAATTTTGTCCCAGGTTTGATAGGTCCAGCTTAAATCTGTCAGTGTTTACTGGGAGATTTTCAGGGTGCTCAGTGTCCCCCCAGCACACCATGATACACACTGGGGGAACTCCCAGAGCCTCGAGAGAAAGTCCAAGCACAACAACCATTTCCCAATAAAGTACCACCTGGAAAAATGACTTTCCAAAAGTTGTCTAGAGCCAGGTGTTCTCTACAGTTAGAACCCTTTTATTTCGAGGAATTTTAGAGCAAATGTTCCAGACTTTAGAGCCAGGTGTTCTCTGCAGTTTCACTGCTTAGAATCCTTTTATTTCAAGGAATTTTAGAGCGTGTATTCCAGGCTGGGATTTGTGGCTGCCTCCAGTGCCCAGAACCGGAGCAAGGATTTCTGGACAGATCCCTTTTCCTGCTTGTTCTCCCAGGCCTGTTAGGAAATGCTCTGTCTCAGCAGCTGGAAATCCCGAGTCAGGAGTCACAGGCCAGGCCAGAAGGGCAGTCCCAGCTCCCCCTCCTGCCCTGGGGGTCCTGGGTGTCCCACCCGGGCTGTCCTGGCAGTGCTGCAGTGACAGGAATGGCTTTGGGAGTGACACAAATCAATTCTGCTGATCTGCACTCGCTTGTGGGTGAAAGTTTCAACGGTGGTGCTCCTTGAGAGCAGCTGCTTCCCTTGCAGGCTGGCAAGGGGAGGAGGGAAGGACAATGCAGCCGTGGAAAGGATCCCACCCCACTCAAATCGTGTCCCTGTTTTGATTCTAATCCTCATGTAGCACCAGTGCAGACAATTCTGGTCTCATCCTTTGCTTTCTGTGTTGCTTTCCTCATCCTAAACCTCTTTATGACCTGAACTTTTAGGCTGCTGTGTTTATCTTCTAAAGCAACTCAAGTAATTCCTAAATAAACAGATTTAAAGCCACTTTATCAAGAAGCTTTTGGAGCTGTCACAGCCTCGCTGGCAACTTCTGCTCAGGTTTTGTGAAGCAGAATTGCAGTTTATTTGTAGTTTGTACAACCCTCTGACAGGTTGTAAGTGGCAGTGCAGAGCAAAAAGGGAAATCTTCTTGGGATTCACAGAATTTGGGGCCAAAAAATGGCAGTGCAGAGTTCTCCCCCTCTGCACATCTGCTTAAATTCCCTGCATTGCAGGTTCTCCTCAATCATCCCTTAATTTGTAATGAGAGTAAAATAAGAAGAGCTGAGCTACTCTTGATGTTAATTAGGGCAGCATTCTTTAAATCCCATTAATATTATTAATTTGTTCCAAACCAGCGTTCTTTATGATGGAAAAAAAATTTAAATCTTTGAAAAGAACTCCTCAAGACAGCTGAGAAGAGTGTAACAATCCCAGGCAGGAGCCTGCAGAGCACAGAGTGAACTCCCTGAGGGCGCAGTGGAGTTTGGGGCTGTGTGGGGACAGCTTTGGAGGCCGGGTTTGTCATTCAGGTGTTCACCTGCACAGTGATTCAGGTGTTCACCTGCACGGTGATTCAGGTGTTCACCTGCACGGTGCCGATGGCACAGCTGGAGGCAGAGCAGCGTCCCAGCGAACACACACGTGGGGCTGCCACTGGAACTGAAGCATGAATGACACTCTTTTTGAATTATTCCCAGCTTCCAAGACTTCTTTGCCCTAAATCCTTGGCTGGCCTGATTTTTGAATGTATTTTGAACCGAGCAGAAGTGGGACCAGGCAGGAAATGCTGCAGCTGTGCCTGCCGCTGCCCTGGGGCTGTCCCAGAGCTCTCCCCCGATTTGGGGACCCCGTTCCCATAACCCTGTCATGCCACCCAGACCCCGTAGAGATGGTTTCTCGCAGCTGCGTGGCTGCAGAAGTTGTTGGTGTTTTGCAGGGTCCCTCGATGGCACGGTGTTAATTCTGTGTTGTTCTGTAGGCCTCACTCCAGCAGTACCGCAGTAATGCTGGCTCCCCAGCCAACCAGTCTCCCACCTCTCCTGTCTCCAATCAAGGCTTCTCTCCTGGCAGCTCCCCTCAAGTAAGGGACTCTGTGCTTCCACAGGCCTTGCTTCTCGTGTGTGTTTTGAGCTGGATTTCTCCATCACTGCCCCATAGTCGTGTCACTGTGACTCCGTGTGTGCCTCATGCATCACCGACGTCCCATCTCGGCCGCCCCTCCATCCCCACTCCACAGGGCTTCAGGAGCTGCTGAACTGCCTTTTGTAGTGAGCAGAGAGCCACAGGACCAGGCTGCTGGGGTGGTGTTTGCCTGGGGGCAGATCCTCCAGGCAGAACCCTTTCAAATTGCCAGGATCCCAGGGGCGTGAGGTTGGGAGGGCAAGAAAGGGTTTTCCTGCAGCAGGAAAACTCCTGGGCACTAAATATTTAAATATTTACACTAAATACCCCAAACTGATTTAGATCAGGACCTTTTTTTAATGTGAGAACACACCCAGTGAGAGAAAACACTGGAGAAAATGCTCCTAAAATGAGCAGCTTGTGGCTGGCAGGGATTGGGTTCCCAGCACACTCCCTTGCATGCCAGCTGCTTTTCCTTGCTCTGCCTGCATCTCCTCACACATCCCCACGTCCTGGATGGAAGTCACGGCTTGGGGGAGTGTGTGATCCTCCAAAGGGGAGATCTTTACCTGCCAGCAGCAAGAAATTCAAACCAGGCAAAATGTGAGGGTGCCCCAATATAAGAAAGTGCATTTTCAGTGCCTGATGCTGCTGAAAGAGCCCCAGCTGGCTGCTCTGGAGAATCCCACCTGGAGAAAAGAAGTGCAGGGAATTCTTCCAGAGCGTCACAAGAGTCTGAAAATCCATTTTCTGTTTCATCACTGAACGTTGAAGGCTGTAAGGAGGATCCTTTCTAAATAAGTGCTGCCCCTTCATGGTTCCCAGGCAGAAGCTCCAGGTCTCCTTCATTAGCCAGGTGATGGTAAGCTCAGCCCTGGATCCGAGTGGCAGGAATTGTCTGCATTTCCTTAACCCTGCCTTAATTGCTTCTTAACCTCTCTCTTCTGCCTGCTTCTGCGAGTTCTGCTGTGCTCTGTGTGCCTCCAAAAGCCAGCACTGTCCCCTGGAGCAGAGCATGCTGGAACTCTCAGTTCTCACTGCACAGAACGTCCAGTTTTGGGCTTTACGTTGATTTTTTTTTTTCTCTTTGATTTCTCAATCACTCTGGCTGGGTTTTGTCCCCACTGGTCGGTGCCAAGGACCGGAGCACACACTGGGTTATGGTTTTTCCTGCTGGTTTTATCCTGTAAAAACTTCCTCAGGTTTTGCTCTGTTTGACAGGGATGCCACAACTCTGAGTGGAAGGCAGAGGGTTTATTAATTCTGCTCTCTGTAGTTCTGGCCTCTTAAATACCCCCAGAATTCCTTCGTTTTGCTAAATTAAAACTGAGCTGGATTTGTTGCCCCCAGGAACGCCCCAAAAGCTGATGGTGGTCACAAACATGGAACGTGGAGAGAAGAAAAACCAGTTTGGAGGGGAAATTGGGGTTGGTTGTGAAGATGGGGCAGCTGCAGGCAGCAGAATCCCTCAGTCTGCCCAGAGTGAAGCAGAGTGTCCCACTGTGGAGCAGCCTGGCCCTGCTGAGGGGGATGCAGTGACCGTCAGGTGCCTCCCTGTGCTGCTCTTCCTCCCCTGGATTCGGGGTTTCACCGCAGCGTGCCGAAGTGTCGGAGCCCAGGAGATCTCTCTGACATTCCTGGATGATCCGAGCCCTGGCCGGGGGGCTCGGAGACCCTGGCGTGCAGCCAGAGACCCCGTGGCTTTGAGTTTGACCCATGGAATCACTCCGTGTGAAGAATTAAATGTCACACAGGTTTAGATAGCTCCGTAGTCATGATCACAGGCTGAGGGGAAAAGTGGTAACGTTTTGTACAAGGGGGTTGGGACTTTGTGACCAAAGGGCCGCAGTCCCAGGCTTTGATTGGTGTCCCACACCCAGCACAGGTTCTCCCCGTGCTCCTGCCTCTCCCCAGCCCCGTGTCCCCTGTCCCAGCCGTGTGTGTGTGTCCCAGCGGTGCCCCAGGACGGGAGAGCTCTGCCTGCGCCCCGCTCTGTGTCTGCATGGCTTCCCCCCGTGCCCGGGCTCTGCTCCTGCTCTCGCCCCCATTCCCGTCCCACGGACACCGCCGTCCCCGCGCGGGTGCCTCTGTCCTGGAGAGCCTGGTAGGTATTTGGGGACGGCACATCCCAGCCAGGGCCTTGCGCTTCGGCCTCGCTCTTTCCTCAGCCGCTCCGGTGACCCTCCAGCGCTCCTGGAGATGGTGTTTGCACAGGGTCCTTCCTGGACTTGCTGATGGATTCTCCTGAGGCTCTCAAGTGTTGAAGGAATGACATTTCCAGTGGGGATTTCGGGGTTCCTTTGGGAATTCCTGTGGGGTCCTGTGGGACTCCCTCCTGCTCCCTGAGGATCCTGTGGGACCTTCATGGTCCCAGGGGATTCTCTCCTGCTCCGTGTGGATCCTGTGGGATCCTCTGGGTCCTGAGGGATTCCCTCCTGCTCCCTGTGGATCCTCTCGTGAGGGCCCCAGGCGATTCCTGCCCGCTCTGTGCAGATTTCTCTGGAATTCCTGGATTTCTCTGAATTCCCACATTTCTCAGCACTCCCAGATTTCTCAGCACTCCCAGATTTCCCAGCACTCCCAGATTTCCCAGCACTCCCAGATTTCTCTGGAATTCCTGGTTTTCTCAGCACTCCCAGATTTCTCAGCATTCCCGGATTTCCCAGCACTCCCGGATTCCGGCATTCCCGGATTTCCCGGCTCCCCGGCTCCCGGCGCGGGGGCCAGCCGGGGTGGTGCACCATGAACTCTGTTTTGTTTTCAGCATTCTTCCATGCTGGGCAGTGTTTTTGGGGACTCCTATTATGAGCAGCAGATGACAGCTAGGCAGGCTAATGCCCTCTCCCACCAGGTGAGCAAATTCATCTCGGGCCTCCTCGGCCCCTCCCACCCCAAATTAATCCCAATTAACTCCCGCCTAATTAACGTCACGTCCCCGTTTTGTCCACGTTGAGTTCTTTTCCCGCTTTTTGTTCGTTTCTTGTTTTGTTTGGTTTCCCTCCCTCCCCTCCCCTCCCCTCTCGCTCCTTGTGCTCCCCGTCCCACGCAGAAAAATGGGAATAAATTGAAAATATATGTAATAACGAGGCTTTAAAATGGGAATCAATTGAAAATATATGTAATAACGAGGCTTTAAAATGGGAATCAATTAAAAAATGCATAATAATGAGGCTTTTAAATGGGAGAGCAATTAAAACATATATAATAATGAGGATTTTAAATGGGAGATCAGTTAAAAATATATAATAATGAGGCTTTTAAATGGGAGATTAGTTAAAACATATATATAATAATGAGGATTTTAAATGGGAGATCAGTTAAAAATATACAATAATGAGGCTTTTAAATGGGAGAGCAATTAAAAATATATAATAATAAGGTTTTTTAATGGGAGAGTAATTAAAAATATGTAATAATGAGGCTCAATTAAAAATATACATAATAATGAGGCTTTTAAAATAGGAGATCAATTAAAACATATATATAATAATCAAGCTTTAAAATGGGATATCAGTTTAAAAAATATGCAATCAAGCTTTTAAAATGGGAGATCAATTAAATATATATATATTAATCAGGCTTTTAAAATGGGAGATCAATTAAATATATAATAATGAGGCTTTTAAAATGGGAGGTCAATTAAAAATAGAAAATAATCAAGCTTTTAAAGATTCAGATAATACCAGGCAGCTTTGAAAAGGGAAAATAATGAAAAGAAAATGTGAAAGCAGTGAAAATCAGCTTGGAAAAAGGAAAAGTGAGGAAGTTTTGGAGGGGACAAATAGTGAGAATTTTCAAATGGAAATCAGATTTAAAAGGGAAAAGTAATGAGAAGTTTTTAAAATAATGGAAGACTTTAAAAAGGAAAAATATTGACATTTTTAAAATGAAAATAATTCTGACAAAATTTAAGATACTGAAATTTTTTTAAATGAAACATCATGTCAAGACATTGAGAAGTAAAAATAATTCAATATTCCAAAAGAATGCAATATTCCAAAGTAATCCAATATTCCCAGCTCCACGTTCCTGGCTGGAGCTGCTGCTGGGAGGATTCCCTTGCAGGTGGTGTCAGGATTGACCCAGGAATTTGGGAATAATCCATGGCTGCTTTAATTTGGGAATATCAGACCTTCCCTTGGTTTGGCCGCCAGAGCTTGGATAAATTCAATTATTGAATTTAATTCTGAGATTAATTAAATTATGGACTAGTTAAACTGGAGTGTGTCCTGGAGGGAATTCTGCTGGGCAGAGGCCTCAGGGTGAGCCTGAATTCCCTTGATTTCCCTTTCAACCCTCCAGCAGAGCATGGGTGGATTAAATTATTGAATTTAATTCTGGGATTAAATTAATTAAAATATTGAATTTAATTCTGGAATTGAATTAATTTAATTATTAAATACTTAAACCTGGGGTGTGTCCTGGAGGGAATTCTGCTGGGCAGGGACTTCAGGGTGATCCAGAATTCCCTTGATTTCCTTCCCACCCTCCAGCAGACCATGGATGAATTAAATTATTTAGTTTAATTCTGAGATTAAATTAATTCAATTATGGAATCGTTAAACTGGGATGAGTTTTGGAGGGAATTCTGCTGGGCAGAGGCCTCGGGGCGAGCCTGAATTCCCTCGATTTCCTCCCCACCCCCTTTTGTTCTGTTCCCCCTCCCAGTCTGGCTGGTGCCTCCCCTGGGAGCCGGCCCGTGCAGCTCAGGGCCCAGGGCCCTCTTTGAGCAAGGGAAGATGAATTTGTTTGCCTGTCCGTGTGTCCTGGAGCCGTGTCCTTGTCCCCGGTCCCCGCCAGGCTGGCAGTTAACCCTCTGGTGTCGCTCTGCAGCTGGAGCAGTTCAACATGATGGAGAACGCCATCAGCTCCAACAGCCTGTACAGCCCCTGCTCCACGCTCAACTACTCGCAGGCTGCCATGATGGGACTGACGGGCAGCCACGGCAGCCTGCAGGACTCGCAGCAGCTCAACTTCTCCAGCCACGGCAACATCCCCAACATCATCCTGACAGGTACATCCCGGGGCAGCCTGGGCTTGTGGGACACAGCTCCAGTTTGTCTGGGGGTCCCTGAGGGTCCCCTGCCTGCTGGGGCTCCGTGGGCTTTGGGACACAGCTCCAGTTTGTCTGGGGGTCCCTGAGGGTCCCCTGCCTGCTGGGGCTCCCTGGACTTTGGGACACAGCTCCAGTTTGTCTGAGGGTCCCTGAGGGTCCCCTGCCTGCCGGGGCTCCGTGGGGTTGTGGAACACAGTTCCAGTTTGGGAGCAGTCTGGGGGCTCCCTGGGCTTGTGGACACAGCTCCAGCGAGTCCCCTGCCTGCCTTTGTGGGACACAGCTCCAGTTTGTCTGGGGGTCCCCTTGTGGAACACAGTTCCAGTTTGTTTGAGGGTCCCCAGGGGTCCCCTGCCTGCCGGGGCTCCGTGGGGTTATTGGGACACAATTCCAGTTTGTCTGGGGGTCCCCAGGGGTCCCCTGCCTTCTGTGGGGCTCTGTGGTGATTGTGGGACACAGCTCCAGTTTGAGGGTCCCCAGGGGTCCCCTGCCTTCTGTGGGGCTCTGTGGTGATTTTGGGACACAGCTCCAGTTTGTTTGAGGGTCCCCAAGGGTCCCCTGCCTGCCGTGGGGCTCCGTGGGGTTTGTGGGACACAGCTCCAGTTTGTTTGAGGGTCCCCGAGGGTCCCCAAGTAGGCAAGGTGACTCCACACGGACTCTGAGGGTGCTGGTGAGATGAGGGTTTATTCATTGGGGTGCTGTGTGATTCACAGGGGTCCCAGCACGAGGGAAGAGAGGAGAATCTTGACTCTGTTTATCAGAAGGTTGATTTATTATATGATGATATATATTATATTAAAAATGCCATATTAAAACTACACTAAAAGAACGGGGAGAAAGGATTCACGTTGCTGCTGCGGCCAGGGGTTGCGGATGGGAATGGTGGAAATTCAGGTTATTCCTCCTGAAGCTGAGGGAGAGCAAAGGCTCCAGTCACACCATCACCAATTTTGGTCGTGTTGGTGGCTTGGAGGTGCTGTGAGGAATCTGGAATCTGAAGGAGGGTGGATGTTCCCCATCTGAGAGCTCCATGAGCATTTCCAGGGTTTTGGGAGCTGTTTCCTGCCTCCCAGGCTGGCGTGTGACCCGCGTGCGCTTTGTCCCCCGCAGTGACGGGAGAGTCCCCCCCCAGCTTATCAAAAGAACTGACCAGCTCCTTGGCGGGCGTGGGGGACGTCAGCTTCGACGCGGATTCCCAGTTCCCCCTGGATGAACTCAAAATCGACCCCCTGACCCTGGATGGACTGCACATGCTCAACGACCCCGACATGGTCCTCACCGACCCCGCCACAGAGGACACGTTCCGCATGGACCGGCTGTGACCGGGGTCCCTGGCGGCCCGGGGTCCCTCGGGGGAGCAGCCGCTCCGCGTCCCTGTGCAATGAGTACCCACAGCTTGTCGTTCTGAGCTTGCCGCGCTGCCGAGCCCCGTCCCAGCCGTCACCCCGAGCCGCCCGCTGCCGTCCAGCTGTCAGGAGTTGTCCGGTGTGTCCCGGTGGTTTTTCCCGGTTTGCCGTCGGCCTTTTCCCCTGCGGAGCTCCCCCTTTGCCCCCGCGCACGGCGGGAGGGCTCCGGGCGGCGCGGCGGGGCCGGGGGCGCTGGCAGCGCCCGGAGCGTGGGGCCGAGGGGGCCCTGCCCTGCCCTGCCCTGCCCTGCCCTGCCCTGCCCGGTGCCTCGGGAAGCCATCCCGCATCGCCACCTCGCCCCGGGGCTGGGCTCTGCTCGGTGACATCCCTCCGGCTGCCCTGCTTGTCCCCAGCTGTGTCCCCGCCCTCTCGTCCCTCCCTCCTGCCCCAGCAGTGCTGGCCTCCAGGCCCCAACATCCACTTTGAACACTATTCTTTCCAAGCTTTTCATGGTTTCGTTCTGTTTTTTTTTTTTTTTTTAGTATATATGTAATATATATCTATTTCTATATATGGCTACATATATAGAGAGCATTTCTGAGCACACATGAAAGTTCTATAATTCATTACTTGATTAGACAGAGGATCAGAACATCTTAAAGCAGCTAAAGAAAATAGAGACTAACCTGCATAATCCTAATTTCTACTTGGTGAGAGATTCCTGGGCAACAGGAAGGGCATTTCCATAGCAATGCCAGGCTCGTAGAATCATGATTTTTTAATTTTTTATTCTTATTCATTACTTATTCTGTTACTTATTTATGATTTTTTTTGTTCAGTTGTTGTTGTTGTCATTTCTTTTTTTTTTTTTTTTAATTTTATTTAAATATTTGGATATTAGGAAAGTAGCTCAACTACATACAGCCAATGGAAGCACTCTACACAATATTTGTACAGTACATTTTTTTTTTGTGGTTTTATTCCAGAAATATATTATATATATTATATATGTAGGTATTTTTAAACTAACTGGAATTTTAAACAGATGTTAAGCAGGAATAAGGAAGCCTAAGGCAAGTTTAGATATTTCCCTTTGGAATAGGCAAAACAGGGTGATTGGAACTTAAAAATTCCTTCGTTCACCCAGGGAAGAAAAATCTCTTGCTCCACAATGACCAGGATTGAATCCCAAAGCTCTGTGTGATGAAATGGAGAATCGATGGTTTCGGAAGGTCCTGGTGAATATTTGGTGCTGCAAATTCAAAACCAAAATCCCGTCCGGATTCCTCAGGCTGGGCTTGGGGGTTTGGCTCTGGCTGGAGGGAAGGAAGGAGCTTCCCGGGTTTCTGGGAATGAATGGAGTGAAAGGGCCCTGCTGGAACATCGGGGGTCTGCTCGGGAAGGGCAGGAATTCATCAGGAATTAACAGGATTTGGAGTCATTAACTAATTAACTAACGAACTCGCCCCAGGGTGAGCTGCTCCAGAGAGGGAGCCTCCAGCCTGGCTTGGGAGCAGCGCCGTGGATTCCAAGGCCCCCCCCCAGTTCCCAGTTCCCAGTTCCCAGCTCCCACCAGCTGGGCCTTGTTCCCCCCTCCTGCCCCACCTGGATTTTCCTTCTGCCTCCAGCCCAGGGAGTTCCCAGTCCTGGCACTGCCAGCCCCAAAGCTGCTCGTCAGTCGCTGCGAGTGCCCTGCGGCGCCCGGCTCGTGGGTGCCGTTCCCCGATGAGTTATAGCACCTTCCTGTGTGCTTCCAGACCCTGGGCTGCCCTGCCGAGCTGCCTGCTGCTCTGCTGAGCAGGGGCAGGGGCAGGATCTCCCCACCCCTCGCCTTCTGTGCCATTTGTTGACCATTTGCACTAAAAATGTGGAATTTTTTCTTGGCTTCCCTGTGTCTTTTTTATTTCTTTGGTTTTGTTTGTTGTTTGGTTTTTTTGGTTTTTTGTTTTTTTATTTATCCTTCTCCACGCCCTCCAGAGGTTTCCCCGCATCTCCTGGGAATGTTGTGGGATTTTTTGGCAGGGTTTGAGCTCGGTAGGACACGTTCACTCCTGGTGGCTGCTGCTTTCAGCTCCCTCACGCTTTTTCAGTTTAAGGAGGAGATAAAAGGCAGCTCGGACAGGAGGAAACCTGGGAGAATCCAGGAGGAATTTGGGCCCGGGCGCCTGGGAGCCCCTTGCTGAAGGTGCAGAGAGAGCCTGGTGCAGCTCCCTGCGGGAATCCCGTGGCTCTCCTGGAATGGCCCCGTGCCTGGGCAGTCCTTGGCTGCGCTGTTCCCACCCAGAGTCGCTGCAGGGGGAGCTCCAGCCCGAGCTGCGGCTCCCCAGGGAGGGAGGCTCGGGCAGGAGCTCCTGCCCCCGCTTTTTTAACTCCGTGTGTAAATAAGAGCTCTTTGTTTCTTAGTCTTGTAAGTAGACCTTGAAAATCGCCTTAATTTCAACCTAACACACCTTGGATGCAACTGTCACAGTGAGGGACCCTCCCGCTGGGGGAAATGCAGGTTTGATCCCTCGGGACAGGGACAGGGATGTCCCGTGGGGCTGCGGGGTGTGACAGGACGGGCTCCAGCTGTGGCCAGGGGGAAGCTGCTCCTCATCGCGACCCCGTGAGATCCAGGGGTTCAGCAGCTCCTGCCTTTCCCTTCCCCGGGGAGCCTTTCACGTGGGAGCTGCCCCAGAGGATTCCTCCTTTCCCACTCCCTCAAATTCACTTTTTGTGGCATCAGGCTGATGCGGAAGCAAACCCGGAGGAGAGCGTGGAGCGGATCCCGAGCGTCCCAGGACAAATAATCTGCTTTTATTCCCAGTGGAACAGCCCCGTGCTCATTTCAGTGTCCGGGGCTCCCTCCCCACGGGCGGGGGCAGGAAGGGAAATCCATCACTTAGCAGAAAACAAAGAAACAAAAAAAACCCAAGGAGAGGATGGAGTTAATTGCTGTGTTGCCGAGTTTGATTTCAGGGTGGTGAGGCTGCCTGGCGCCTCCAGGGGTGACTGTCCCCCCTGCCTCCTGACCCCCTCCCTCCGTGTTTTCTATCTCCGGAAGGAGCTAACCCCGATTCCCGAGCTAGACTGTTGCATTTGCCAATACAATGGGGAAGAGCAGGAATAAACCCTCGGTGCATCCAAAACTGTGATTTTTTCCAGCAGCCAGCCCAGCCCTGGCGCTGGGGGGGCTGGGGGAGGCTCCTGTCCCTGTACATAGACCCCCCCTCCGGGCTCCCACGGCTTCTGCATGGCAGGGAGCGCTTGCCAGCCCCCCTGTGCCCCCCTGGGCTGGGCTCTGCCCCCCTGGGCTGAGTTTCCATTTTCCAGAGGGGAAAACCTTTCCAGGAGCCCGAGGCTGCCCCTCGGGAGCCGCCGGCCCCGCGCGCGTCCCGCGGAGCTTTCCTGGGTTATTTGTGAATTCGTTTTTGGGAGAGCTCGTGGGTGAACCTTCAGCTCAGAGGGAGGTTGGGTTTGATGGTCCTGGAGGTCTTTTCCAACCTTGATTTGGTTGTTCCTTCCCAACCTTGATTCCAGAATTCTTTTCCAACCTTAATTTGGTTTCTTCTCCCACCTTGACCCGGTCGTTCTTTCCCAAACTTGAGTCAGGTTCTTTTCCAGCCTTAATTCGGTGATTCCTTTCCAGCCCTGGCTCAGTGGCTCTTTCCCAACCTCAGTTCCATGATTCCAAGAGCAAAACCTGCCCTGAGTTTATTTAAAAGCATTTTACCTAAATTTCCCTCAAAAACGACCCCTCGGACCTAGAACCTCGGATTCCTGCCAGAACAACAATCAAGGCCCGAGCTGTTCCCTCGGGAAGGACCCTGGAAGCCCCCTCTGGGCAGGAAGGGCGCAGGAGGGCCCCTCCTCCCCCCGCAGATCCCGACCTTGGCTGTTTTTTTCGGGAGAAACCCCAAAACCAGCGCGTTTATTCCTCGGAGCAACGGCCCCCCCGTCACTGTGATGGCAATGTGAAAGCGCAGGTAGCCTTTGTTACGTGTGTCTGTCC